>NC_081166.1:1717500-1820000 GCF_012432095.1 Onychostoma macrolepis | reverse complement strand
GCAGGGCATAGAGGAACTACAATAATGTACAGTATTTGAAAAATAATGTGTTTTTTTGGACATTAAAGGCGGGGTATGCATTTTTTCAAAAACGCTTTAGAAAACGAGTCAGGGCCGAGTACCAAAACAAACTCAATCAGCAGTAAGGGGCGTGTCTACTCATGATGCGAGGAGAGAGCGCTCATCAGTGCACATGACGGACATTAGCCGTGCGACGACAGAAAGATAGAAATAGCGGATAAAAAACAAAAGAGGAAAACGTCTGCGGAACAAAAGAAGACTTACACTGTGTCTACACCGGCCGCGCCGCACCAGCTAAAGTCTGTCTACACTGATACACAGCAAAGGCAAGAAGTAGGACTCGTGTAAACATCGGATCAGCTTTCCAGCGCTGGAGAGAACTGCAGGAGCGCCGAGGTTGCTTTGTTTCTTCTCGATCGGTGAGTAACATTGGTTTTGCTTTGTTTCACAGAACTATCGTTGCCTGGTTTGCGTACGTATGTGTGGGGCGGAGCTATCAAAATAGGGGCAAGACCCTTTTGGGGTAGGGGCGTGTTTGTTTTGGTGATTTCAAATATCAACATTGGCTACCAGAAATCACTTACCCCACCTTTAAAGCATGCACAAAATAATGATCTTTAAAATAGCATCATATGACCCCTTTAAAGTTTTCGAAAGAAGTCTCTTCTGCTCACCAAGGCTGCATTTATTTGATCACAAATACAGTAAAAAAAAAACACATTACAATGTAAAAAAACTGTTTTCTATGTGAATATCTGTTCAAATGTAATGTTATTGCTGTAATCAAAGCTGAATTTTCAATATTCCACAAAACTATTGTGCAACACAAGTGATTTCAATATTGATAATAATCAGAAATGTTTCTTGAGCAGAAAATCAGCATATTAGAATGATTTCTGAAGGATCATGTGACACTGAAGACTGAAGTAATGATGCTGAAAATTCAGCTTTGATCACAGAAATAAATTACATTTTACTATATATTCACACAGGAAACCGCTATTTTAAATTGTAATAATATTTCACATTTTTACTGTTATACTGTATTTTTAATCAAATAAATGCAGCCTTGGTGAGCAGAAGAGATCACTTAGAGAAGGTAGCTGAGTATGTAGGCATCTCACTAGGATTTAAATTCTGTGTTTGCAGTCTTTTATAATGTGTATCCATGCTTTAATTATGTGCGAGCAAAACTAATTAACAAACAGCAGAATCCTGTGAAACAACATCTGAATATGAACATTATCAAACCCATCTGAAGGAGATCAGACTGGATTTCTATTTCTGGCTCAGATTGTGTGCGAGAAGCCTGTAGATTCTGAATGTAAATGCGTTTGTGGTGAAGAAAACACACTCTAATCACACACTCTGACAGGTGAGTGTGTGTGTGGTCTCTAGAAAAGCACAATTACATAAGGGGATATTTCCCAGCTCAATAATGAATATGCTGCCTGTTGCTTAGCAACAAGTATCTGATTCACGCACACTACAGGAGAGTGACACGGCAGTTTGAATGAGGAAGATGCATGTATGAAAACAGAGAAAGTGAGAGGAGATGGACAGTTTGAGAGCTGCAATTAATGCAACGACCAGCTGTAAATCACTGTAAAAAAAATATATGCTCTAACAATGACAAAATCTTGTATTAAAGAGGCAGTTCACCCAATAATGCACATTCTGTTATCATTGACTTTCTTCTGTGGAACACAAAAGCAACTAAAGCGAAGTGAGAGGGACAGAATGTGAAGTGTAATACCAGTTTGTTCTGTTCTGTTCTATTCTATTCCATTCTACATGGTTCAGGAAAGACATAAAGTCACTCAAACCACTCTATTGCAGACAGACTGGAACTGAACTGAACTGAACTGACAACCTTGTAACGTTAAGGAGACCATCTATCAGTAGAACAATAACATTTAGTGCAATGTAGTTGAGTGTAGGGGTGTGCGATATTTATCGTCTGTGATAATATCATAATTGTTGATTTAACAATGTGCAAGCTGACATTATCAAGTATATATATAAAAACAATTTTAAGTATTTAAAAAAAACACGTCTTCACAGTCCAAAAGCATGCAATGTGATTCAATGATCCAGTTCTAAAGACAGTCGCTTGATTTGTTTCTAAACAAATCAGCGGTTTTGAACGAATCGTTTGAATGGATGATTCAATGAATCACTCATTAAGACAAGGACTTGCCGCCACCTACTGGCAGTTTTAGTGTCTTATTTATCGTTTCATTATCATTATCAACAAAGTCCCCAAAATACCGAGATATCATTTTTTTGCCAATATCGCACACACCTAGTTGCGTCATTTATGCATGAGTGGCTTTTTTAATTTCTTTCTCTAGCTCTTTATAACATTATAAAATTGTAAATATATGCACATTTGTGTGGGAATAGCTAATATTTTAATTGCCATCAAAGCTTGCTAATTATTTGTGACCCTGGAGCACAAAACCAGTCTTAAGTCGCTGGAGTATATTTGTAGCAATAGTCAAAAATACATTGTATGGGTCAAAATTATCGATTTTTCTTTTATGCCAAAAATCATTAGGATATTAAGTAAAGATCATGTTCCATGAAGACATTTTGTAAACTTCTTACCGTAAATGTATCAAAACTTAATTTTTAATTAGTAATATGCATTGCTAAGAACTTAATTTGGACAACTTTAAAGGCATTTTTGAGAAGAGAGAAACAGGCAGACTTTAAACAACATGAGAGTGAGTTACAAATTCAGAATGATTATTTTGGGGTAAACTATCACTATAAAAACAGCAGAAGTGTGGATGTAAATAGATGAATAAATGTCGTATTTAACCTCAAATTCAATAGAAATGTTTCAAATACAAACTAATTTTACATAAATAAAATGAATCGCCAAACTACAAATGTATTACAAAAGGTTTTAGGGATTTTTGGGGAAGCAAATGCGAAAGCAAAAATACATATATTTCAAATATGCCAAGGATCTATATTGCACCATAATATCATATATATTGCAATAAAGCAGATGATGTTTAGATGTCTGGTTATCATGAAATAGGCTTATATTTTCTCTGTCTGCTGTGTTTGACGTCACAGTTCAGGACAGTCACAGATGAATCACTCTTAATCAGAGCAGGAACATGTATTAAGAAAATAAGCAAATGATTGATTTGATGCTGACATTAAATCAGCAAGTTCAATCAGAGCCGTGTGTTTGAGTGGAAACAGGCCGCTGAGGTCTGAACGGGAGAAAAAGGCTTCCTGAAACGTCTGGCAGAACACAACTATGTTTGACAGGCCTGTAATGAAAGCAACAGCTGTGGTGTGTGTGTGTGTGTGTGTGTGTGTGTGGGCAGACTACACAATGGCAGTGAAAACTCAGCCTATTCCTGACCACTGGCTCCATGTCAAACATGGGTAAAAGACGCAAGCGAAGCTCTCGTACGACTCTGCTCTCTGTGTTCCTGTCAAATCAACAGCTTTCAAACAGATACAGGTGTAAATGTACAACTGTGCACAGCAGATTCTTTAAAAACACTCATTAGTCTTTAATAACTGGTTAGAAAGAAGAAGTGTGCAATATTGACAAGAATGATATATCAATATTTTCCGTGATTTTTCCCATAATTAATAATTAATAGAGTGTAATTTTGTGCTGGTACGACCCTGTCTTAATAAGTGATTCATTGAATCATTCATTTAAAACGATTCATTCAGAACGTTCAGAAACAAAGCAAGCAACTGTCTTTATGAATCGATTATTGAATCGCTGACTCAAATGATTCATTCAAAAACAGATTCATTCAGGAACAAAACACTGCAGTGTTTCTTTAAAATGTACAAATATTCTGATCTGGCTTTCTTTGGAACTATTTCATGAGTAAAACAGACAACATTGTGACTGTCTAGTACGGTGTAATTCACTTAAAACATCTTGTTTGTTCAAGTGATCTAATTTGCAATCGTGCTCATGTGCTGATATTCAGGAAAACAGCATTTTTTGCTTGTATAAACTGAATTATAGGGTCATTCTAACTGCATTTTAATAGGATTCATCACACAGCCAATGCCTTAGGACTGTCAAAATTTTAAATTATTTTTAACCACCTCCCACCTTATGTAGCCCCGCCCCTTTCCAGCGCTGCGCATGCTTATTGTCTTCGGTTTTCCGCTTCGTATTTCCACGTCTTACAAATTTATAAATGAACCACTTGTTTTAAAATCTGCCCGGTCTACTGACATTTGTTATGGCATTCGCTTCAAACATTACAATGCACATGATAATTTTCGTTAACTCTACAATAAGTAAATCCACGTCACCAGCTCTTTAACAGTGATGCTACAGAGCTACGCAAAAATGGAAGTTAAAAGACAGAGATTTAAAGATGACTGTGCACTGTTTCTCTGGTGCATAATGTCTATAGAGAAACTTTTCACCACCCAGAGATAAAAATCATAGACTTATTTGTTTAACAAATGTCAATAACGGAAGTTCAAAGACAGACAAAGACAACAAACAAGTTAAGCCACTTCTTATCAGCTGCCTAACAATAATTTAGAAGACTTTAGCAACTGCTAAAGCTGCCTAGCAACCACCTAGAACACCTTAGCAACCAACTTTGAAACTGCCTATTAGCTGCCATGTAGAACAACAAGCTACTAGTCTTTTCTAGACTTTTTCATTCACATTACGCTTTACAGTTTGGTGGCTGCTTCATCAAAGCAACATGTTTCATATTTTATCAGTAAAACGCTCATTTCACACTTCAGAGATTGAAAGTTCATCAAGTCCTATTTTCTCACACTTTTTTTTTAACTATTTACATGACTTTAGTAAGAGCACGAAATGGTTTTACTCTCCTCAAGCATTCACGAAGAGCAATATGTGACCCTGGAACACAAAAGCAGTCATAAGCAGCACAGGTATATTTGTAGCAATAGCCAACAATACATTATATGGCTCAAAATTATACATTTCTCTTTTATGCCAAAAATCAGTAGATCATGTTAACCAGATCATGTTCCACAAAGATATTCTGTAAATTTCCTACCGTAAATATATCAAAACTGAATTTTTGATCAGAAACATGCATTGCTAAGAACTTCATTTGGAGAACTTTAAAGGCGATTTTCTCAATATTTAGATTTTTTTGCACCCTCAGATTCCAGATTTTCAAATAGTTGTATCTCAGACAAATATTGTCTCTTATTTATTCAGCTTTCAGATGATGCATGAATCTCAATTTCAAAAATAAAATGACCTTATGACCGATTTTGTGGTCCAGGGTCACATATGCAGAAGAATACACACTTCAGAGCTGGACAAACTATACATTCACATTCGGCACGAATTTCAATCCGAAACGATTTCCATATTTGCTCAGTCAAGAGTTTGGGCACAACCTGTTGCCCACCTGTTAGAATAACAGTAAAGTGATGAGAAACACAAATATGATGTAGTGCCGCTGTTATAAAAACTCTTTGAGTTCATGCATCAACCAACTTCAACAAGAGGTGATTTCAAAGCTGAAGAAGTATTTTGTGAAGTAATTTGCATGCGGATCACAGGTTTATAAGATCACGAAAACATCAGTGAAGCGCGTCCAAACTTTTGACCTAAAAGCAGGTGTCATTGGGGCGTTTTACCTTCTTTTTACCCTTGCAGTGGCAGCACACCGTCCACAGGTACTTGAGGGTCCTCCACAGCAGGATGATGAACAGACCCCCGAAGAAAGTGACCATGGAGGAGGCGAGGAAAGCCCACCACATCCTCTGGCCTTTGGGGTCACAGGGTATATCACTGGTGTAGGGGATGATCACAGCCATGTTCCGAACCGAGGACGGATAAGTCATTATTGTGGAGAGCCGCTTCTCATCACCATCATCATCTTCTGGTTCTTCAGTGGGGAGCATCGAGCGTCTTTCTGGAGATCCCTGCAGCGCCCCGCTCCCGACGATCAGCCATGTTTGGCAGGGCAGAGCCCCGCGTGTGCGCACTCTCCTCCCGCCGCGCTCTGCGCTTTCGCCCGCTGCTCGGTTCTCCGCGCAACCGGTGACGCGCAGCTGAAAAGTCGCACTCAAAACGCACCCAAACTCCTACTAGAAACGCTTCGTCGCGTCTTTAAACGAGGTCGCACGCTGGATATGTATCATGATGGAAAACATCCCCGCGATTTAAAGCCTGCGTGAGTGTCCGCGAACGGCGCGGATCTTCCGTGCGCTCTCATTCACTAACGTGTTGCGTTCAGCTCCGTTCTATCCACTCGTCTCGTTCAGGGCAGATTTACAGGTGCCAGAGGGCGGAGCCAGTCTGTCTGATGCCCGTCAGAACGTCTCCAAACCCCGCCAATAGTCAAAACATCCATCAGTCGCTATTATTTTACAGAAATCTGTCGTGGTAACTACAGTTTTGAGAGAAGTAGCTTTAGTTTTTAGGTTGTGGATTATGGCAAGTTGGCATGAAAAATATTTAAAACACATTTAAAACGTTTCAGTAGCCATAAAAAGTACGATTACAAGCTGGTTAGCGCGATAAATTGACGATCGCGAAGCCGCTTTCGATTAGAACGTAACCATGGCAACAGCTGGAAATCGAACGGTAGCCTACTGTCATTATTTATTATAGATTTACAAAACACAAATATAAACACAAATAGCCTACCTTTTTTTTTTTTTTTTTTAGTTTAAAATGTCTTTGAATTTTTTTTTTACATAGTTCGTAAAAATCTTAATCCAGTCTTAACCGATTATTGACAGGAAGTCATTTACTACCAAAGTACCTATATATATATATATATATATATAGTATTATTTCACAGTAAAAAGCAAGATCAACTTATGAAAGTGATTCAAAACAGGAGCTCCTCACTTGTCCTTGAAGATCTCAAATTCTGAGATGTAAAAATAAAACACATTTACAAGACTTTTGTTGATGACTATGATGACACACTGTAAAAGTCGTTTTTCATTGTTAAAGTGATTGTTATTGCTCAGGGACCAGCTAAACCCATAATCACACCCTGGTAACCAAAATATGGTATTTTCAAGGACACCATGGTTACCATAGTAAATGACTGAAAGTCTCATTACATTTACAACTATGATACGAACGCCTCAATTATTGTGCAGTCAGATCAACATGTGTTACATTTTGCAAGATGAAAACCCTTTTTATTTTGTCTCTATGGCTTCAAATAAGCTTATTTTTAACCTAAATTTGCATCACTGATATTTTGCAAGTGAAACAATTAAAAGTCACTCGAAGCCACATTTAGGATCAAGTTGTGCTTGTTTTTCCTTTTGTATGATAACAAGTAATCTTCCCTCTGCCGTATGATATTTTCCGCTGATCAGCTCAGCCAGTAATAATATTTCACCTGATGTGATGTTTATATAATTCTGGTTATGGAGATGAGGCTGAAGAAGGATATGATGCCATCTGGTGACTCCTCACAGGAACTGCATCATCATATTAGCTCTGGGACACACCACACATTACATTAAATCATGTTTATAGAATATTTGAGACTTTTACTTTCCTCATGGCTCCAAGTTGTCCATGAATTCAGCATAAACTACAGACTCAATACATACACACAGAAAAAAGACAATCATTTTATAAAAATAAATATATGTTTACACAGTAAAATATGCTGGGTCATGTTTAATTTAGACTTTATTAATGTAACAATTACAAAATCATATTTTTGTCTTAAATGTGAAAGTACCAGGGTGTTATATCATTATAAAACAATGGAATTATATGTTTGTTTGTTTCCAGCTACAATCTGAGCATCTGCACCAATTCAACATCAGTGTCATTATCGGCAGGAGTGGAAGAACATTACATGATGTGAGACTTTCAATCTTCGTTGATGAAGATAAACCAGACGACTCGTTTCATTGGTCAACACGGGTCAGAACAGGAAGTGATGTCACAGCGAACATCCTTTTGTAAGGTAAACAGGAAGACTAGTGTAGTACCAAAGCTTTCACTAGAGAGAGAGGATTAACTAACTATTCCTGAACGAGGATTACTCAATCTCCCGTCTGGGATTAATAAAGTAGGTCTGTCTACCTTTCCATCCAAATGAGTGCAAAATACAGGCAAAGCAGAAGAAAGCATTTGGCACGTTTGTTTCTGAAAACGAGAGGAGCTTTTACGATGTTACGAAGAAGCATTCAGCTCTGCCTAATACTCGACTACAAAAGACATTTAAATTAGAGTTACAAATGAACCAGACAGTAAAAATAATCAGAGCATATAGTAAAATTATCATGCAGCAGACTATTGCATCGTTCATTTAAATAAAAACAAGAACACTTAAAAGAAAGTGAAATACAGAAACTGCTACATTAAAGCTTAAAGGAATAGTTCACCCAAAAATGAAAAATATTTGCATGTCGTTTCAAACCCGGAGATCGCAGAAAGTTCACTCTGCTCTTTTCTGTGCAATGAAAAGGAATCAAAAAAGCACTTCATACGACAACTTTGAGTGAGAAAAAAAACCCTGAAAAAGCTCTCTAAATACATGATTTTTGAAGCACGGTAACCTGTCGGTGTGGAAAAGAGCAGCTCAAACATTCTGCTAAACATCTGCTTTTGTGTTCCACAGAATACAGGCTTGAATAAACGATGACACAAGTTTCATTTCGGGGTGAATGAACCCTTTAACATGATCAGCGATCAGAAAACAAACTTAACGGTCAGTATTTTTAACCTCAGAAAACCATAAATTGAGCGTCTGTGTTGAACTAGCATGCCCCGATCGGATCGGATCAGACCCATACGGGGACAGATACACGAAGTTAAACATTCAAGTAAGCTGGTTCATAAACCTCACCTCTGTAAACACGAAGAACTACATGAAAGCCCTCATAAATTAGTGTTACCACAGTGAAAACACAGTGAATGGAGGATATTGCTGCTCATCTAACAGTTGTGATCGTTGCCTGAGAGTTTGTGTGTGCGAGGAGTGTTTGTTCAGGGCTGGGCGATATAGTCAAAACAGTGATATTTACATTAAATTATATTTATAAGCAACAAAAAGACACGAGTCTGAGTGAGGATGCAAATCATTGAATCGACTGATTGCAATCCATCATGAAGCTTGACCACCAAATAAAAACATATTAAACCGTTAGGAAATTCATAGCTGCTCATAAAGCACTTAATATTTAATTAATATATGATATAGCGTCCAGCCCTAGAGGTGTGTAGTGAATTAACAGCAGTGGAGTGTTGCAACAGTGTGAGATCGGTGGCCATGTGTTATTACGCTGCAAAACTATTCTATTCTTACTTAGTATTCTTGTCTTGTACTAATATCTTGAGGTTCTTAAAGGAACAGTTGTGATGTGATTTCAGCATTTGTCTCAGCAATGGATGCTCTGCAGTGAATGGGTGCCGTCAGAATGAGAGCGGATAAAAACATCACAATAATCCACAGCACTCGTCCATCTTCTCTTGTCTCTCTCATCAAAATCCAGCCACATATTTGTTTAGAGCCGTTTTGTCTTGTAAGCGCTGCTTGATCTGCAGATTTCTCTCCTGATTCAGACCAGACCACTTTTTTCACTGGAGGAAGCGTTATTATAGACTCGTGTTTTAGTTAAAACCGTCTCAACGCTGGATTTGTTCCAGCTTTTGTGTTCTCCAGATGTTAACTGATGGACTGGAGTGGTGTGGATTATTGTGATGTTTTTATCAGCAGTCATTCTGACGGCACCCATTCACTGCAGAGCATCCATTGCTGAGACATTCCTCCAAATCTGATGAAGAAACAAACTCATCCTAATCTTGGATGGCCTGAAGGTGAGCACATCAAGTCTCTTTCCTTAAATGTAATTTAAGAATCTTTAGATATTTGTAATGAAAAACAACAAAAAGGCTAAGCAAGTAGATCATTTTTCAGCAGGGTGTTGTGAAGGATGTGTGTGGACTCAGTTTATCGTTCTTCACATGCTTCCATCAGGAATCCAAAGCACTTTGTTCTGCTCCTGGTCCACGACGGCCATGATCTGAGTGCATATGTTGGACAGACTGCCGGCCTGGACGACGCCTGCAACAGAACGGCATCACACATCACTCACCAGCACGCCGTCGTGTGCGTAATCGTGTAAAAGCATGCGTGTGCGCGTCTCAGACCTGTGAAGTATTTGCTGTAGTCTTGTTCGATCCTCTGCGCAGACTCAAACTGCTCTTTGGAATGTTTTTGGGACACTTTGTCTCGCAGATACACAGGGTCTTTCTGCTCCCTGAGTGAATAAAACACAGACTCAGCTACTGCAAGTCAAATGCATTTGAAAGCACAGCTAAATGTTCATTTCTAGCGGCGAGGAGTCTAGGCAACTCCCTCATTAGTAATCAAAGTCACTGACTAATTGAGCTCAGTGTGGCTTTAGTAGAGCGAGTCATTAGACTGATTCATAATAAAGAATCATTCGAAAATGAATCAGACATCGTGGTGTATGTGGCCTGCAAGGACAATGCAATATAAAGATGTCATGAGAGAGAAAGACTGAGCACTGATGGAAAAAGGGATGTTCAGGACCAACACGAGACATAAATGTGTGTTTAAGTAAACATCCAAAGGCAGACGTCACTTACTTGATCTGCTTGGCGTTTCTGTATCGTATGAATATGACGATGGGGTAAATGTTGACGACGTGCAGGCGCTCGATGGCGTAATGTGCGATGTCCAGCAGACAATGACAGTCCTGAGAGAGAGAGAGACAGCATGACCTCAGCACAACCTCTGGAGTAACATACTCATAAACCTTTATAATAATAGATACATCATTCATTAGATTATTTACTTATGTTTTACATTAAGAAAATGAAAATTAATTTCGAACGATTAAGATTCTTCAGAATTGATATATTATTTTAATGACAATTTTCTCACAAATGTCAGGAAATATATATAAATGTCAGGAAATATACATATATATATATACATATACATATATATACATATATACATATATACATATATATATATATACACACATATATATATATATATATATATATATATATATATATATATATATATATATATATATATATATATATATATATATATACACACACATATATATATATATATACATATATATATATATATATATATATATATATATATATATATACATATATATATATATATATATATACACACACACACATATATACACACACATATATATATATATAAAAATATACATCTCACTTATTCTTGAGACATGGGACAAAACATGTCCAGCAATTGTAACTGCTATTAGGTTTAAAAATGTAAATGTTATGAGAGATTAATAATTGAATGTATTTCACACAATTATCCCCTTCAATTTATTTTTATCATTAGCATATCAAATCTATGAAAGGATCAATCATTCATAAGCAATAAAATAAATAAATAAATAATGAAAATGTTTTTAAGTATGAAAAAACTTAATTTTATCAAAAGGTATTATTTAAAAAGGACTTAAGATATATATATATATAGACATACATATATAATAGTAGACAAAATTATAATAAAGAGGAACCACAACCATTTTTGGCCATTGATACATTATTTTCATGAGTTTCTTGCTTAAATTTCCTCATTTGTTAGTTGCTCTGCATAAAAAGCATCTGACAAATGAATAAATGTATATGAATGACAATTAAGGCATTTTCAACCCAGGTTTGTCCATCTTAATGTGTCCGGATGTTTTAATTTTGAGGTGTTCTCATCATGCTCAGTGGCGATTCTCATTAGATTCTCTTTTTAAAATGATCCTAAATTAGTCATTGTTGTCTAAGCAAAACGTAACACATATTCATGGCATCAGGCAAGATATCGGTGTTTCTATTCACTTCGATTTGAAAATAATTCAGTCAGCGTTTGGAATAGCGTTGTTTCATAAGAGTCTGGTGTCTCGCTCACCTTCTCTGTAATTTCCTTAATGGATGCCACCGTCGTCACATCAAAGTGGCCGCTCCGGCGCTTGTAATCGATGAAGAGACAGTCTTTGACGCCTCGCTCGATGGCCTG
Source organism: Onychostoma macrolepis (assembly GCF_012432095.1). Lineage (NCBI taxonomy): Eukaryota > Metazoa > Chordata > Actinopteri > Cypriniformes > Cyprinidae > Onychostoma > Onychostoma macrolepis. The sequence continues at coordinate 1,807,941 of NC_081166.1, read as the reverse complement.
CTGGGTCGCCTTCATCCCCTCTGAACACCACGAAGAGCGAGTGAGAAATCATTTGACATCATCATCTTAGTGTCCCGCAGTCAGAATTGAAAACCCAGTCATGCTCAAGTTGTTATGAATGCTTTAAACTCCATTACGTGTCAGATGTCAGTGGATCTCACCAGGTAAACAGCGGCAGTATTTCCCAGGAGCCTCTCTGAGCAGCATGTCTTTGATTGGCTCAACGAGGGGCCCCAGTATCAACACCGGCCTGCGATTGGTCGATTCCACTTTTAGCACGCGCTGATACGCCGGACTCAGACAGTCTGAACAAACAAAGAGTAAATGAGACGCTGAGGATAAACGTGAAGTTTCGCTCACTACACGTGTTGTTTCTCACCGTCCATGTAGGGCACGGAGTCTGTGCTGACGGCGTCTGCCGCCGGAGCGTCTCGGCCGTCTTTGGAGCTGCTGCGTTTGTGTTTGAGTTTACGGCGGAAGAAGGATCGGCGCGCCGCGGCCGAGAGTGTTTTACCGGAACTGCTGTCGTCCTTACCGTCTGTGACGCTGTACCGCCGCTGGGAATCTTGATCCATCCTACACACACACACACACACACACAAACAACAGCTTATAAGATACATGCATGCTATTAGTGCGTCACGATACAGAGATTTCTGACTTCAATACAATACCTTAAAAATTCTCATTTTCAATACCTCGGGGAAAAACTGCCACAATAATAACGGCATAAATTTTAGATTTTAGCACAATTTGGGGAAAAATTCAATTGCAATTTTTGGTAAAAAAAAAAAAAGTCAAAAAATTAAAAATAAATAAATAAATAAAATTATATATATATATATATATATATATATATATATATATATATATATATATATATAAATTAAATATATACATTTAATTGCAATTTAAAATGGGATTTTAAAACAAACAAACAAATGATTTTTTTTTTTAAATTGCAGGTTTATTGTGCTTGTTTGCAGGTCTGCACAATTTGGTCAAACATTTTGTGTTTATATATCAATATGAGTAAAGATAATTATTATGATTGCGGTTATTATTACTAAAAAAATCTAACAAAATTAGAAAAGCAATAAATAATAATATTTTTTAGGAAAACTACAGGGTGACCTGTTAACATGCAAAATTATTAGAAACGGTTTTATTATAAAATACTATATTATGATAATAAAAATCTGTGACAGTCATTTCTAAATGTTTGTCAGGAGGTATGCAAAAATATTAAACAAAAAAAAAATACTATTGTAATAATACCATTTCATATAAAATAAAAATAGAACAAATTTAAGAATAAATATAAGATCATTAAGAATAAATATATTTCGATTATTATTATTATTATTTTTTATGGAAAACTATGGAGTAGATTCTGTTTTTTTTATGTCTACATAGTTTTTATTCATTTTTATTTTATTCATTTATTTTTTATTATTTGATTATATGGCCTGTTAGATTATTATTATTTTATTTTATGGAAAACTATGGAGGAGGCCTATAACTATAAATTGTTAGAAAATGTTATATTATAAATTTTTATATTATGATAAAAATCTGTCACAGCACTTTCTTAATTTTTGTCACAAGGTATGCAAAATCAATCCATGCCTTTAATATGACATATGAGCCTAAGAAAAAAAATCCTATACACTGCAGAAAAACTGAAGAATTTCACATTTCTTTAGAGAGAAGTATTATTTTTCCTATTTTTACTTAAAACAGGGTGGTGTGAGCATTACTGAGCACTGCATGTAATCAAAAGGTGTAACACTGGAAGCAGTTTCAGATATATCAGTATCGATGTGTATCAAAAAAATTGATATTTTTGACAACACTACATGCTATATCATGTGCATCATATTTTAAACATTTAGATGAATTAATTTTTCATGTTTAACTGTAAAACAACACCAGTGATGATTACATGAACAGCACATATAGACATACATGCACTTGCTGGGCACGTGTCCGCGCACCAGCTTCTGTGCGTTCTCGTCCAGTTGCCATGCCAACCAATAACCCAAATTCCCTCCGGGCAGCGTGTCGTCCACATAGAGAATATCATCCTTCTTGAAACTCAACTCCTGCTCCAAATCACCAACATGGTCAAACAACGCCCTGAAACACAAAGAGATCAAGAGTAAGAATATGAAAAGCATCATGCAGACAAATGAGCTGGACCTTGATAATATATCTTAATATTTGCTCGGTTTCATTTGAACCAAACAGCTATTGTGCTCAGTAAATATTTATATGTGACAGGGTTATTATAGTTACTGATAACCAACATTAAAACCATTTAAAAAAAATCATTACTTGAAATAAAAAAAATTAAGTAAAATTAAACTAAAACTAAAAACAAAACCTTAATTTAAAAATATGAATAAAATTAAGAAGTATATAGACAATAAAAAAGGTAAACAAAATCAACAAAATTACTAAAACTTCAACGAATTAAAAATAAAAACAGAAAACACATAAATATGGTAGAATATAAAATATCAATAAAACTATATATCATTTTTTATTTATAGTTTATATATTATAAACTCAAATAACACTGATATGTGGTCTGTATTTAACTACATAAACACATATGGTAAATTTAAACAAACAAACAAATAAATTAATAATAGTAAACAGGGAAAGAAGAATTTTTATCCACCAATAAAACAACATAAAAATAACAATAACAAATAATTTTTTTTAACACTTGAGAAATGCACGTGTGAATCTCACAAGACTAAAAGAGGTCCATGAATCTAGTTGTGCTCTTTATAAAATTGAATGGTCAATTAAAATATCCAGAAAAATAATATATTAATATATCGCTCAGGGTAAACAGTCTGATTGTCACATAATTAGCTCAGACAGGTTCATTAGGAATATGAAGCGAACAAATAAATATGCACTCTTATACTTTCTATAAAGGAAAATAATGATTGTACAGTTTAGTGTTATTATACACAAATATTAGACCACAAAATGCAGCAAGCGACCAATCAGAATCAATGCAATAAATAGCATTAATCTTTATAATTAATGGAATAATTAAGGAAGGATGATTCTGTATTCCAGTCGAAACTCTGGAACGGTTCCTGATTGACCAACAGACAGGTCTGTTACCTGATGTAAAAACCGTCTCCGAGTGCGTCTTTGACCCTCCTGAAGTGTTCGGGTCGGTACTGGACTCTGAGGGTGACGTTCTCCGCGGGTTTCAGCATCTCCAGATACGCCTCCTCAGCAGTCTTATTCTTCAAACTCACCGAGTTACACTGCAAACAGGAAATGACATCACAACTCCATCCAGCACACTGTCAAACAGGGTAACGTGAGGCTGCTTCTGCTGGACCAGTACCTCCAGGATCAGGTCTCCCGGCTGCAGGCCGTCGGCTCCTCGAGCAGGACTGTCCTCTTCCAGAGCCTCCACGAAAACCCCCGTCAGGTTTCCTCCACAGATCTTCAGCCCCGGATCCACCTGAGTCTTCCTCAGCACCACCAGCCTCGGCTCCGCATGCTTCCTGCCCTCGCTCCGATCCCTGGCCAATCACAGAGCAGAGAGCACAGTTAGACCAATCAGAGCAGTGGGCGTGTTCAGGATGCAACATTGATGACAGTGAGAGAAAATTACAAAAATACAAACGTTTTCACAAACAAAAAAAGCATTTGTGACCCTGGACCACAAAACCAGTCTTAACTGTCAATTTTTTGAAATTGAGATTTATACAGCATCTGAAAACTGAGTAAATAATCTTTCCATTGATGTATGGTTTGTTATGATCGGACAATATTTGGCTGAGATACAACTATTTGAAAATCTGGAATCTGAGGGTGCAAAAAAATCTAAATATTGAGAAAATCACCTTTAAAGTTGTTCAAATGAAGTTCTTAGCAATGCATATTACTAATCAAAAATGAAGTTTTGATATATTTACGGTAAGAAATTTACAAAATATCTTCATGGAACATGATCTTTACTTAATATCCTAATGATTTTTGGCATAAAAGAAAAAATGATAATTTTGACCCATACAGTGTATTTTTGACTATTGCTGCAAATATACCCCAGCGACTTAAAAGACTGCTTTTGTGGTCCAGGGTCACATTTGTAATAAAATGTATTGTCAATCTCCACATAAATGTAGGAACAACTGAAATAACCTGAAGAACAACTGGGAAAAAAACAAAAAATAACCATGCATATCCTGGGAAGTGTTATTGTTTTTATTAATATTTTGCATCAGTTTTTTTCAATGTCTGTTTTCATCATTTCAGTTAAAGTTTAAGTAATTTTGTTGTGTGTTTTGGTCATTTTTAGTAGTTTCTGTTTTACTTATGTCTACATGGTTTTTATTCTTTTTATTTTATTGATTTTTTTTTTGTTATTTTAGTATATCAAATTATACTAAATTAAAATGAGAAATGTTGCCTTGGCAAACAGATGAAATGAAATGTTTTTTTATTTTATTTATTCATTTATTAATTTATTTTAATTTACTTGGGTTTCTGCAGGTGTTGTGAAGGTAGACCTTTTAAGACGAAGTAAAGAAAATTCAAAGAATGAAAGTACCTTTTGATTACACCACACAAAAGTGATGTTTATCCTCAGTGCTTTTGTCTTGTCTTCCAGTGCAAATGTTTTAAGACTCAATCATACATCGAACAATTCTTGTTTTATGAAAAAAAGATGAAAATACATTGAGTTTATGATTAAAACAAGAACAAATATCAGTCAATGGGCTCAGAAAAATCTAATTAATTCAAAGGGAAAACAAGTTTTCATTCCCCATGACAGATATTGGTTATTATTTTAGCCATAAACTCACTTAATTTTGCTCAATTTCTCAGAAAACAAAACTTGATTTAAGGATGTTTAGATATTTGTATTAGACAACAAAACAAAATACTGAGGAAGATATTTATTTCTTTGCTATGTATGCAACATTTAATGCCATTGCTTTATGAATTTAAGACTTTCTGCTCCGATTTGAGACCTTTTTAGGCCTTAATTTGTGGAAGGCTGAATTAAGACCACCAGAAACCCTGGAATCAAGCAGAAAAGATTCCCCTGTATGTATAAATATGAAATAGTCCACGCAACTCTCAAGCCCAGAGTGTTTGTTACCTGTGAGGGCTGGCTGTGGGCGTGGCCTGTTTGGAGGGCGGAGTCATGGTGCCCTCGTCCTGTTCGCTGAGCGTGTCGATGTTGGAGTCGGGCGTGTCGGGTGTCGAGTGAGAGCTGATGGACGACTCCATCCGAGAGCTGCCAGAAATGAACACGTCAGGACACTCACACAGTGCTTCTAAAGCATGACAGAGTCACGTGTACCGTGCGCTGTACCTCGAGCGGGAGTGATTGCCCAGCTGGTACATGTGTGGGTTGTACTGTGCCAGTATGGTGATGGTGTCACACTGCTGCCCAATGATGAGTCTGGCCTGCTGCTCCGTGGCGTTCCTGAGATTAATGCCGTTAAACTGAGGACAGAAAGAGAGAGAGATTCACACGTGCTCAGTTTAACGATAAGCTCTGTATTTCTCTGAGTGTCTTCTGACGCACCTCCAGAAGCTGATCTCCAAACTCCAGGTGGTGCTGCTGGGCGATGCTGCCTCCCGTTACCTTGGAAACAAAGATGCCGCCATTCTCCCCACCCACTATAGAGATGCCCAGAGGCTCCGCCCCTTTGGGGATAGTGACACATCGTGGCTCCTCAATGTACGGCCTACAATGCAAACAACCGTCCATCAAAGCAGTCCGTCTCAGAGGAACAAAACAGAACCAAACTATCACAATCGCTCACACATGCATTTACTGCTGTTTTCAGTTATTTACAGAATAACAGGTTTGCATAACAGATTCGTGTTCATCTGTTGTATAATGTATCAAAATATTCCAGGTTCAAGCTTTATAGATATTATCAGTGACAATCATTGATTAAACACTGATTAAACACACACACACATACATATATATACACACACATACATACACACACATGCTGTCAGTTGATTAAAAAAGTATTAAAATCACATTTTTCTGTAATGAATCATGATTAATCACAACAAACATAAATACATATATAATACTAATAATAAATATTATATTATATATATGTGTGTGTGTGTGTGTGTGTGTGATTACAAATAGATACAAATATAAAAGTTGTACAAACAATGTACAAATTAAAAGCTAATGCTATACATTGTGAAAAAAGTGTTAAAATATAAACAATACATTTTCAGCACAGACTAAATGTAAACCTGTAAGAGGTTATTTTATATTTATACCCCATTACAATAATCCCTATATAGTTACTATTTATGCGCTCATAAGATACAATTACTTATGTTACAATGTTGCATTTTAATATGTCATCTGATAACTTGGTTTATGTAACTTGGTTTATGGTTTATGCAAATTTCAGTTTTGTACACAGAAATGCGTTATTCAGGACTGCAAAGTGACATGACTGGTGGATATTTTGCAAATAATTGATAATCAAAGTAATCATAATTTGAATATTTCACTGATAAATAAAAGCGTCAAAGATGCCTTCTAAATAAAATTTTAATTTATTCATAATATATGAATCATTAATGATGATTATTTTCATTATTATTGATTATTGACGATTATACATGTTATTGATTAGTTGTTGCAGCCCTAAGCTACCTAAATAACAGCAGGTCACACTTCAATAGCGTGCATTTAAAGGAAAGTGACATGACATAAAAACAGGGGGAATAAGCAAACAGATCAAAGAAATTCACTTAAACAGGGAAAGAGTTGCTCTCACTGCACAGTGAACAAACCTCAGGGTCCGTAAAGACGCAAACCACGATCTCTGAGCTCGAGAAAGCTTCAGGTAAGACCTGTTACGCAACGCACATCTGGAGCAGGAAGGAGAACAGAGAGAGAAACGTGGCAGAAGAACAGACAGACAGACTAGAACGGAGAATAAGGAGTCAAGTAGATCTGAGCTAAATAAACTAGGAGAGGACGACGAGAATGGCACAAAATAACCAAATGCACCATATTTACTCAGCTTCATGTTATTATAAACCCATATGATTATGTTTCTAACGTCAAAACGTGCCATATTTGATTTCAGAGCTTCAGTAAATGTTTATGAATTTGAGTCTGTTCCTTACATAAAGCATCATATGACTTCAGAAGACTTGGAATGCAAAATTGTCTTGTATTTTTTTTTTTTTTTTTTGTAAGATTCTTCCTCTTCTTTGTGTTGTATGGAAAAATATCAGCACAGGTTTGTATAAGGGTGAGTAAATGATGACGGAGGGTAAATTTTGATATTTCTATTTCTACCTGTCCCTCCTCCTGTCTATTGGCACAGGACTGACTGATAGCCTGGTCTGGGCGGAGATGGAGCCCTGTGATTGGCTGCTGCTGAAGGAGGCGGCGTCCAGAGGAGAGAGGGGCGGAGTTACCAGACTGGGGCTGCTGCACTCCGAGTGAGACAGAGATCCTGAAACACACAATTTGTACGATTATTTGCACATCCATCACTCATGTAACAGCGCAGAAGTATGATGTGAATCAGAGAGATCAGCACCTCTATCCGAGCCGTGAGCGGAGCGTGCGTAGCGAGGGGTGGAGGGAATCTTAATACGCTGCTCGCGGTACTGAGACAAACCTATGGACACAAACACAAAATCATTATCAATCACAGGTCGCAGGCTTCAGAGTCATCCACAATTACATTTACATTTAATCATTTAGCAGACGCTTTTATCATTCAGATCAGCAATTAATATAGAAGACTGCATTTTTAGATTGTGTTTGTCACCCACACACTTTTCATTAATTAATAAAGATTTTATATTAACAGTTATGATTAAAGTTTTGCCAATCACTCACAATAGATTTTATCACTAATTAAATTGAAATTTAAAATAGCGATGCTAACTCATTAGGGTGCAAAAGCTGACAAAGTTGCAAACCCACTCATGGGGCATACTTATAATAAAATGAAAAGATAATAATTAAACTAATAAATTAATACATCATAAGAATACTACTGCATTGTAAAATAACAAAAACAGAGTATTTAATACTAATAATATTTCTTTAATTGTATAATTTGATAAAATTATAATAATAATAATTTACTAAACAACATTATTATTATTATTGTTTACTTAAATTATTAAAAATACACCAATAAAGAAATTATTATTATTATTATTATTATAGTATTACTACTGCACCGTAAAATATAAAAGAGTATTTTATATAATAATATCAAAATAAAATTATTATTTAAATATTATTTTCATTTAATTGCATTATACAAATAAATAAATCATTATTATAAACCAATAAATTATTATTATTACTATAATGTTTTATTATTAGCAATATTATTACTACAATAATATATGATTAGTTTTATTATTATTATTATTATATTTTTATTAAATTCAAATTAAACCAATAAAGAAATGTTACTATAGTAATAATGCTACTGTACCAAAAAATAAAAAATTGAGTATCTAATGGTAATAATATACTAATAATCATCATCATCATCATCATCATCATATTCATTTTACCAAATAAAATTTATAGCGGTCTTCATTTTTTTATTTTCTGTTGTGAAAATAAAGCTTCTATTGTGGTGGAAAAATGCAGGAACACCTTAAAGTTTCTCTAGTGTTAGTGCAAGCTATGCTCACTACAGAACATCATCAAATAACAGTGACTGCAGCATGAGAGAGCAGAGCTGGTGTCGGGTACAGACCCTGTCTCGCTGGAGGGCAGGGAGTTGGTGTTGTGCTGAACTGATCCGCTGGGAGCCGTCAAGAGCTCACCGGAGCGCTTGTGGTTCAGATCCACACCCATCGGCCCTGGTGCTGCGGACTGAAGAGAACAGACAGAGTCAGCATCTCACATCAGAACAGATGCAATGCATCAGAGTGTGTGTGTGTGTGTGTGTGTGTGTACCTGACTGTGTGTGTGTGTGTGTACCTGTGTGTGTGTGTGTCTGTGTGTGTGTGTGTGTGTGTGTACCTGACTGAGTGTGTGTGTGTGTGTGTGTGTGTGTGTCTGTGTACCTGACTGTGTGTGTGTGTGTGTGTGTGTGTGTCTGTGTCTGTGTACCTGACTGTGTGTGTGTGTGTGTGTGTGTGTGTGTGTGTGTGTCTGTGTCTGTGTACCTGACTTGAGTGTGTGTGTGTGTGTGTGTGTGTGTGTGTCTGTGTACCTGACTTGTGTGTGTGTGTGTGTGTACCTGACTGTGTGTGTGTGTGTGTGTGTGTGTGTGTACCTGACTGTGTGTGTGTGTCTGTGTACCTGACTTGAGTGTGTGTGTGTGTGTGTGTGTGTGTGTGTGTGTGTGTGTGTGTACCTGACTTGAGTGAGTGTGTGTGTGTGTGTGTGTCTGTGTCTGTGTACCTGACTTGAGTGTGTGTGTCTGTGTGTGTGTGTGTGTGTGTGTCTGTCTGTGTCTATGTCTGTGTCTGTGTCTGTGTACCTGACTTGAGTGTGTGTGTGTGTGTGTGTGTGTGTGTGTGTGTGTGTGTGTGTGTGTGTGTGTGTGTGTGTGTGTGTGTGTGTCTGTGTCTGTGTCTGTGTACCTGACTTGAGTGTGTGTGTGTGTGTGTGTGTGTGTGTGTGTGTGTGTGTGTGTGTCTGTGTACCTGACTTGAGTGTGTGTGTGTGCTGGAACTGAAGCAGAGTTGGTGGTTTTGACGCAGTGACTCCAGGCCGTGTACACTGGGTTCCTCATCACTGCGGTCACGGCGGGGTATGGAGACAGCGTTCTAGGAGTGGTGTCTAGACACACACAAATACACCAATAAATGTTTTGGCATCACACAAGCAAATATTATAATTTTAAAATACAGAAGCATCAGGCAAAACAGCTTTTATAATGCTTTGCTTGTTTTAACTTGTTTTAAAACTCACACAAAGGAAATCAATGAAAAAATCAATAGATTTCACTGAATAGAAAACAGCATGAACATCTACTTTTGTGTTCTACATTTTCATTTTTGACTCTATTTTTCAACTAACATAATGGTGTCAAACTCACGTGCTTGTACAGGCGAGAAGCTGTGACGGTTTGAACGGAAAGGAGAAAACCGAACCAGATCCACAGGTTCAGGAGACTGTTCATCATGAGAGAAGCTCTGCTGCAGAGGAAAACAGATTGAGTGTAATAAACCAGAGGTACAGTACCAGTTAGGAGTTGCACAGATCAGTTGGCTAGTCAATTTGATATTATGATATATGTGACCCTGGACCACAAAACCAGTCATAAGGGTAAATTTTTAGAAATAGATAAGCTTTCCATTGATGTATGGTTTGTTAGGATCGGACAATATTTGTCTGAGATACAACTATTTTAAAATCTGGAATCTGAGGGAGCAAAAAAATCTAAATATTGAGAAAATCACCTTTAAAGTTGTTCAAATGAAGTTCTTAGCAATGCATATTACTAATCAAAATTAACTTTTGATATATTTACGGTAGAAAATATACAAAATATCTTCATGGAACATGATCTTTACTTAATATCCTAATGATTTTTGGCAGAAAAGAAAAATGTATAATTTTGACCCATGCAATCTATTGTTGGCTATCCTGTGCTGCTTATGACTGGGTTTGTGCTCCAGGATCACATATTATGTAAATTTAATAATAATGAAAAACTACTATTGATTTAAATAACTGAAATAATAAGGAACAATTTGAATACTAATAAAATAAATATTTTGAATAATAATAATAATTATTATTATTATTGTTGTTGTTATTTATAATTTTAATAATAAATAATCAAAATAATAAAATAAAAATTGAGTATCTAATGGTAATAATATACTAATAATCATCATCATCATCATCATCATCATATTCATTTTACCAAATAAAATTTATAGCGGTCTTCATTTTTTTATTTTCTGTTGTGAAAATAAAGCTTCTATTGTGGTGGAAAAATGCAGGAACACCTTAAAGTTTCTCTAGTGTTAGTGCAAGCTATGCTCACTACAGAACATCATCAAATAACAGTGACTGCAGCATGAGAGAGCAGAGCTGGTGTCGGGTACAGACCCTGTCTCGCGCTGGAGGGCAGGGAGTTGGTGTTGTGCTGAACTGATCCGCGGGAGCCGTCGAAGAGCTCACCGGAGCGCTTGTGGTTCAGATCCACACTCCATCGGCCCTGGTGCTGCGGACTGAAGAGAACAGACAGAGTCAGCGTCTCACATCAGAACAGATGCAATGCATCAGAGTGTGTGTGTGTGTACCTGACTGTGTGTGTGTCTGTCTGTGTCTATGTCTGTGTCTGTGTCTGTACCTGACTTGAGTGTGTGTGTGTGTACCTGACTGTGTGTGTGTCTGTGTACCTGACTGAGTGTGTGTGTGTCTGTGTCTGTGTGTGTGTGTGTGTACCTGACTGTGTGTGTGTGTGTACCTGACTTGAGTGTGTGTGTGTGTGTCTGTGTACCTGACTTGAGTGTGTGTGTGTGTGTCTGTGTCTGTGTACCTGACTTGAGTGTGTGTGTGTGTGTACCTGACTGTGTGTGTGTGTGTACCTGACTTGAGTGTGTGTGTGTGTGTACCTGACTTGAGTGTGTGTGTGTGTGTCTGTGTCTGTGTACCTGACTTGAGTGTGTGTGTGTGTGTGTGTCTGTGTACCTGACTTGAGTGTGTGTGTGTGTGTACCTGACTTGAGTGTGTGTGTGTGTGTACCTGACTTGAGTGTGTGTGTGTGTGTACCTGACTTGAGTGTGTGTGTGTGTGTGTACCTGACTTGAGTGTGTGTGTGTGTGTACCTGACTGTGTGTGTGTGTGTGTACCTGACTGTGTGTGTGTGTGTACCTGACTGTGTGTGTGTGTGTCTGTGTACCTGACTTGAGTGTGTGTGTGTGTGTACCTGACTTGAGTGTGTGTGTGTGTGTCTGTGTCTGTGTACCTGACTTGAGTGTGTGTGTGTGTGTACCTGACTTGAGTGTGTGTGTGTGTGTGTGTGTGTACCTGACTGTGTGTGTGTGTGTACCTGACTTGAGTGTGTGTGTGTGTGTACCTGACTTGAGTGTGTGTGTGTGTGTACCTGACTTGAGTGTGTGTGTGTGTGTACCTGACTTGAGTGTGTGTGTGTGTGTCTGTGTCTGTGTACCTGACTTGAGTGTGTGTGTGTGTGTACCTGACTTGAGTGTGTGTGTGTGTGTACCTGACTTGAGTGTGTGTGTGTGTGTACCTGACTGTGTGTGTGTGTGTACCTGACTTGAGTGTGTGTGTGTGTGTGTACCTGACTTGAGTGTGTGTGTGTGTGTACCTGACTTGAGTGTGTGTGTGTGTGTACCTGACTTGAGTGTGTGTGTGTGTGTACCTGACTTGAGTGTGTGTGTGTGTGTACCTGACTTGAGTGTGTGTGTGTGTGTCTGTGTCTGTGTACCTGACTTGAGTGTGTGTGTGTGTGTCTGTGTACCTGACTTGAGTGTGTGTGTGTGTGTGTGTGTACCTGACTTGAGTGTGTGTGTGTGTGTGTACCTGACTTGAGTGTGTGTGTGTGTGTACCTGACTTGAGTGTGTGTGTGTGTGTACCTGACTGTGTGTGTGTGTGTACCTGACTGTGTGTGTGTGTGTACCTGACTGTGTGTGTGTGTGTACCTGACTTGAGTGTGTGTGTGTGTGCTGGAACTGAAGCAGAGTTGGTGGTTTTGACGCAGTGACTCCAGGCCGTGTACACTGGGTTCCTCATCACTGCGGTCACGGCGGGGTATGGAGACAGCGTTCTAGGAGTGGTGTCTAGACACACACAAATACACCAATAAATGTTTTTGGCATCACACAAGCAAATATTATAATTTTAAAATACAGAAGCATCAGGCAAAACAGCTTTTATAATGCTTTGCTTGTTTTAACTTGTTTTAAAAACTCACACAAAGGAAATCAATGAAAAAAAATCAATAGATTTCACTGAATAGAAAACAGCATGAACATCTACTTTTGTGTTCTACATTTTCATTTTTGACTCTATTTTTTCAACTAACATAATGGTGTCAAACTCACGTGCTTGTACAGGCGAGAAGCTGTGACGGTTTGAACGGAAAGGAGAAAACCGAACCAGATCCACAGGTTCAGGAGACTGTTCATCATGAGAGAAGCTCTGCTGCAGAGGAAAACAGATTGAGTGTAATAAACCAGAGGTACAGTACCAGTTAGGAGTTGCACAGATCAGTTGGCTAGTCAATTTGATATTATGATATATGTGACCCTGGACCACAAAACCAGTCATAAGGGTAAATTTTTAGAAATAGATAAGCTTTCCATTGATGTATGGTTTGTTAGGATCGGACAATATTTGTCTGAGATACAACTATTTGAAAATCTGGAATCTGAGGGAGCAAAAAAATCTAAATATTGAGAAAATCACCTTTAAAGTTGTTCAAATGAAGTTCTTAGCAATGCATATTACTAATCAAAAATTAACTTTTGATATATTTACGGTAGAAAATATACAAAATATCTTCATGGAACATGATCTTTACTTAATATCCTAATGATTTTTGGCAGAAAAGAAAATGTATAATTTTGACCCATGCAATCTATTGTTGGCTATCCTGTGCTGCTTATGACTGGGTTTGTGCTCCAGGATCACATATTATGTAAATTTAATAATAATGAAAAAACTACTATTGATTTAAATAACTGAAATAATAAGGAACAATTTGAATACTAATAAAATAAATATTTTGAATAATTAAAAACAAATGAAAATATAAAATAATATTTTGTTAAATAATAATAATAACTATTTCATTATTGATATTTATCATTTAAATGGACCTTTTCACATTTCTGGGTTTCTCAGCAGCGAAGTCGTCATTAGTTGGGTTAACCTGAAGAGCAGTGAACGGGAGAGTACCACAAATATATTTTGCATTCCCATTTGCTAAAAATACCAAAAGAAAAACTCAATGAAAGTGTTTTCATGACTTTCAGAAAACGGAAAAAAAATTGAGAGAGACTGATAACGGCAGTCAGAAGAGAGAACGATGTCAAACTTACCGTCCCTCCCACAGACGCTGCATTAGAAACACCCTCGCATTAGTGTTAACTAGTTTTTTTGTAATTTGATGCAAAGGTAATATAATACAAAGAATAGTGTTATACATGTAGATACATTTTTTAAAAATATATAAATATGAAAAACTTTTGAGGATTTACAATGGTGATGACCGTTAAACGTGTCATCACAGTCTTGTGAAAAGGGTCCATAATAAATCATTTGAATAATAAGAATAATATTTTGAATAATAATAATTATTATTATTATTATTGTAATTCAAAATATTTGTATTTAATATTGAAATTATAGAAATAAAACAAATCAATAAAGAATATTATTAAAATATATTACTATTGCAATAAAAATAAATATGTATTTAATAATATTACTAATCAAAATTAACTTTTGATATATTTACGGTAGAAAATATACAAAATATCTTCATGGAACATGATCTTTACTTAATATCCTAATGATTTTTGGCAGAAAAGAAAATGTATAATTTTGACCCATGCAATCTATTGTTGGCTATCCTGTGCTGCTTATGACTGGGTTTGTGCTCCAGGATCACATATTATGTAAATTTAATAATAATGAAAAAACTACTATTGATTTAAATAACTGAAATAATAAGGAACAATTTGAATACTAATAAAATAAATATTTTGAATAATTAAAAACAAATGAAAATATAAAATAATATTTTGTTAAATAATAATAATAACTATTTCATTATTGATATTTATCATTTAAATGGACCTTTTCACATTTCTGGGTTTCTCAGCAGCGGAAGTCGTCATTAGTTGGGTTAACCTGAAGAGCAGTGAACGGGAGAGTACCACAAATATATTTTGCATTCCCATTTGCTAAAAATACCAAAAGAAAAACTCAATGAAAGTGTTTTCATGACTTTCAGAAAACGGAAAAAAAATTGAGAGAGACTGATAACGGCAGTCAGAAGAGAGAACGATGTCAAACTTACCGTCCCTCCCACAGACGCTGCATTAGAAACACCCTCGCATTAGTGTTAACTAGTTTTTTTGTAATTTGATGCAAAGGTAATATAATACAAAGAATAGTGTTATACATGTAGATACATTTTTAAAAATATATAAATATGAAAAACTTTTGAGGATTTACAATGGTGATGACCGTTAAACGTGTCATCACAGTCTTGTGAAAAGGGTCCATAATAAATCATTTGAATAATAAGAATAATATTTTGAATAATAATAATTATTATTATTATTGTAATTCAAAATATTTGTATTTAATATTGAAATTATAGAAATAAAACAAATCAATAAAGAATATTATTAAAATATATTACTATTGCAATAAAAATAAATATGTATTTAATAATACTACTAATCATAATAGTTACTATTATAATTACTATTATTATTATTGTTGTTGTTATTTATAATTTTAATAATAAATAATCAAAATAATAAAATAAAAATTGTGAATATTATTATTATTATTATTATTCACAAATTTTATTAAAACCAATATTTTAATGATTTCAATTCTAAAAATTAAACAGATGAATAAATAAATATATTTCTACTGCAATAATACTGTTGTACTGCAAAAAAAAATTATTATATTAGTTATCATTAAATAATAATAATAATGATAATAATTATAATTATTATTTTTTTTTTTTACAAAACAATAGTAAAATTACAATCCTGATATTTCTGGCTGTCATTTATTTGATACTTTGTCTACTAGTTGTGGATCACATGACTTCAGGTGTGTTTGTTCTATATGGTGACAGCAGGAGGAAAAACTCCTGACTAAACGACTAGTGGATGAGTAGTTGAGCAGCACTCATGCAGGTCTGATAACCTGTAGAGTTACAGGTGTCTTAAAGGCGCAGTACCTGTGGAAACGGCATCTTAAGCGGCGTGAGGCTGCGGCGCTGGGCCGGTGCAGAGTTTGGTCTTCCTCTCCTCACCTCCAGTTCATCTGATCCCTGTCCGGACACGTCCTCCGCAAACGACCCCCCGCCAGAGCCCTGTCTCTGAACCACGTTCCCATTGCGGTCTCGGCTTTCAAAGTCAGGACTGGGTTTGTCTGTGGGTGTGGTCTGAATGGGCGTGGCCGGGGGCGAGCCGGTGGTGATGGTGGAATCGGAGGCGGAGCTTCCCTGCGGCTTGTGTTTGAACTTGAAGGAGTCGCTGCGTTTGGGCGGCTCGGGCGGGATCTGCGGCGGCGCCTCCGTCCAGGAGCTCTGCGGGGAATGTTTGGGCATCTGGGACAGACTGAGGTAGTCCAGCTTGGAGGGCGTCTCCGGCCGCTTGAACATGTCTGCATCAAATATTGACTTCCGCTTCTTTGGGGTCTTAAAAATAGAGAGCGGTGGGATGCTGTCGGCTGGTGTCATTGCAACCGCTACCATTTTGGGCCACGTGCCGCCGCTTTGCTTCTGCGGGACACACCGTCTCTCCTGATTCATCTCCACGGTGATGCAGTCGCCGGGGGAAACGGGGTGAAAGGTGAGGGGTCGTTTGGAGGTGGGATGCGGGCAGCAGATCTCATGATACGGCTCTGAGCGATACAGCGTCCCGCGCTGACCGCGCTCGCTCTCCACGTCACGCGTGGGGCTGTACATGTCTTTATGGGTGGGCTGCTTCCTGCAGGGCCGCAGCTGATCCGCTGACTTCCCGTTAGAGCTTCGTTCACAGTCGCGCTGGCTCTCAGCGATGCTCTGACCCGACAGACTCTGTGGGAAAAACTGGGATACGATAATGGAGTAAGCTTATTGAATTCCTCTCATAATAAAAGACAATAGACAATTAATAACGTTTCACCTTCAGGAGGGAAAGAGAAACCGAGTCTCTGCAGCTCCGCAGGAGATTCTCACAGTCGCTCACTGATTTGTTATCCAGCGAAATCCCGTTTATCTGTCAGAGAAAATTAAACAGTCTTAAAATAATCACAATGGATGTGTTTAAAATACAGCGTGACATATTCATTTACCTTAGAGATCTCATTCTGTATTGCCTGTATTTATTCTAATCAGTCAATATACATGCAAATCAACCTCTGCTCTATCGACCAATCAGAGCTTCCTATTGTAGGAGTACCGCCCACTTTTTTAGCAGCTTGGGATCTGGATGCATTTTTCTCATACCTGTTCTCCAAAGGCATTTCGAAACTTTAAGCCGTGAACCAAACATTTAGCTCTGACGTGAACATTACAAACTATGATATGAAAAAAGTATATGAAATGAATAAAAGGCAGAAATCTTTGTTGTGTACTTAAATCCTATAATGATTGAACATCCCATGAAGCACTGCCATGAAAAATAATGGCAAACATAAAGCAAGCATTTGAGCAAAATGCCAAAAAAAGGAGAACATGCTTTCTCTCATAATAATAATAATTATAATTATTATTATTATTATTATTATGGAAAACAATAATATTAATAATCATCATCATAATCATAATAATATTATGCAAAGCATTTTATTTAAATTATAAAAATAATATCATATATAATATAATAATTACTATTATTTATTAAAAATAATATTATTTATTATTTAAATTAATCATATCAATAAAAAGCATATTACTATTGCAATGCTGTTGTATTGTAAAATAAAAAAGGTTTTTTTTTTTTTAATTGAACAATAGTAAAATTAAAATCCTACTATTTATGGCCGTCTTAATTTCTTTACTTTCAAATGTTAAAGCATAGAGCCTTTATTTTGGCAGAAAACTGCTGGGAGACATTAAAGCTTTATTTATAAACGGATTTAGAAATAATTCTCATTTCAAATTTGGGAAGACGATTGGAAAAATTAAATATGTTTGTTTATAAAACCTGAAAATGAAAATGCAGCAGTTTTTGCCTCAGATTTATGCAATTCGAGTGTGTCATACTTTAGGTTAAAAAAAAAAAAAAAAAATGAAAATACATAAACATGGACAAGCACTGAAAAAGAAAATCACATCACTGATAAACTACTCAATAAGTTATTATTTATAAATAGAAAAAAAATTTAGTTTTGTATACCGGTTTGGGAAGATTTTTGGTCTTATGTGACGCTGTCTTCCCATGTGACACAATAATTTTGACTTTTTCATTATTATTATTTATTTATTATTATTATTGTTATTATTATTTTTCCTTATTTAGTATTCTGTCTATCCTTGTTATTTTCAGCCACTGTATATTCTGGTCTTACATGCAGTATTTGTATAAATCTGTAATTCGTGTTTTGTATGATATTGTCATGAACCGGATGAAAACAATAAAAATTTGAATTAAAAAAAAAAAAAAAAATTTTTTTAAATTAAGTTTACAGAAAAAAGTTGTTTTCCTCAAGCATTTTGAGAGTGTAGGGATTAAATGATTACATCATTTTCAACACATCACTATATGCCAATCAGAGATTCCTGGAGAACTGATGCTGATGAAAGGAGAAGCACACGAGTCGACTCACATTGAGAAGCCGATCGCCGGGACACACCGACCCGTCTCTGGCCGCGGGACTGCCTGGAGAAACAGACGACACGAACACGCCGCTCTCCAACCCAACGCCACAATCTGAAACACAGACAGAGAGCAGCAGTAGTATATATATTTATTTAATGCCATGTCAGCATCTTAGGCTACTTTCATGGCAAAACAATTCAAAAAATACAAGTATAACAAATACAATAAAAACCAGCAAACAAACAAACACGTTACATTACACAAGATTTTTTACGTTAACATATGATAAAATTTTTATCTGGCATAATTATACTAAACTCTTTAACCGTCACCCCCGTTTTTGGACATAGACGTGAAAGTGCACTTTCCAAACTTATTGAAAAAATGTAATTATTATAATTCATGAACAAAAATATTTTGCAATATGATTTTGATGTACCATTTCCATGGTAATGCAATGTCTGATTTTAAAATGGCTTTCACAGGATGAATTTTGGGATTTTAAGCTTTCAATTGATATATACTTTATGATGTTTTCTAAAAAGGGAAAAAGGTGGGTTTTTGTGGGTTAGGGTTATAAAAGAGTTTTCTACATGCATTAAAAGCGGGACAGTCCAATAAAATATGTTAAATATGTGACAGAGAGAGAGAGAGACTGTAGAGATGAAGAGAGCTGATCTGCTGGACGTCCTGAAAGACAAAGCCCCACGATCTGACCTTTATGTCCCGCCAGCGTCAGATGCACAGAAGTGACCATCCGTCCTCCCAGAGACTTCCTCCTGCGCACCACCATGTTGATGACTCCGCCCCCGCTGAACACCGCCTTTATGACCTGCTTCCTGTCCTTATTGGCCAGATCCACGTCATTTATCTTCAACAGCCAGTCATTCACTCTGCCACGAGAATAAACGCTGGTTAGAATTAGGGCTGCACGATTAATCGAATGCGATAGTCATGTGCATCTCGTCAGTAAAGCCGGCTCTGTGATTAGTAGTAAATCTCCATCACGTGCTTTCAGATGATGCAGCATTTACTACACAGAACCGTAGTTCACTGACAAGCTACACAAAAACCGTGTTCATAATCACAGACGATTTAATCGCGCGATAATGACATCGAAGACAGCTGTACAACAATGACAATAAAAAGCTATTCTATTCTATTTATTGATTGAATGTCCTAATAAAATGGACAGAATTTGAAATCTGAGACTTTGTTTCATATCAAAAGTAATAACGCACAAAGCTTAGCCTATTGCGATTTATTGGGTGGTGCACTATGTGTTTATTCATCGACTGAAAACAGCACAGACCAAAAGATCAAAATGACGGACTATATTAAAGTCTAACGCAACCTCTTGAGCCCTAGTTAGAATCAAACACGACCGTTTCACAGGAGACACTGAAAGCAGAGTCCGCCTACCTTAACCTGCCCTCCGCAATACTTCCTTTGTCCACCTTGCTCACGAATATCCCATAATCCCCGGGTAGATACGGGTCGCTCACTCCCTCGGCGATATCAAAACCCAGAGCGCTCAAATCCATGTCGTCCTGTACGTCAGATCAGAGACGGTGAGGTGTTGAACTCATTTGGAGGTTCGTCACAGCTGTGATGACTCGATTACGTACCGTACTCCTCTCAAACTCCACCGTCTCCGTCTCCCACTCCAGAGAGTCCGTATCGATGGCCGAGTCGTGGGAATTGTGGGCCATCAGCTGGCGGAAACGCGCCTCCTTCTCCAGCTGCTCCTCCATGCATTCCCTGAACACACATTTTAGGAAAATTCACCCAACTTTTGTCATCATTTACCTCAACGGCTCTGAGACTGATTCAAGATTCATGATTCGTTCTTTAAAAGAATCAGAGTCATTTGTTTGTGAATCAAACTACTTTGATCGCACTCGTTAGTTTCTTTTGTCACGGTGTTGTAGATTCAAAGGAAACTTTGATAATCCCAATTTGTGACCCTGGACCACAAAACCAGTCTTAAGTCGCTGGGGTATATTTGTAGCAATAGCCAAAAATACACTGATTTTTCTTTTACGCCAAAAATCATTAGGATATTAAGTAAAGATCATGTTCCATGAAGATATTTTGTAAATTTCCTACCGTAAATATATCAAAACTTCATTTTTGATCAGTAATATGCATTGCTAAGAATTCATTTGGACAACTTTAAAGGTGATTTTCTCAATATTTAGATTTTTTTGCCCCCTCAGATTCCAGATTTTCAAATAGTTGTATCTCAGACAAATATTGTCCGATCCTAACAAACCATACATCAATGGAAAGATTATTTATTCAGCTTTCAGATGATGTATAAATCTCAATTTCGAAAAATTGACACTTAATTGGTTTTGTGGTCCAGGGTCACATTTGTCAAATATATTCATAACATTCAAAAAAAAAAAAAAAATCCATCAGAAAAATGATGGTAAAAATAAAACAGGCATTTGATCAAAATAACAAATTGAAGGAATTTTTTTTTCCCCACAATAAATGTTACAATAATAATTATTATTATTCAAATTAATGTATTTAAATGATCAAAATAAATCAAGAAATATTACTATTACAATATTACTGTTGTATTGAAAAATATTACTATTTATATTGTACATAACTAAATAATTACTAATAATATTATACACATATAATTTGTGTGTATTTACATATACATATATACATTTTATAAATAATTAAATAAATATATTACCTAAATAACTAATAATATTTTGTGTGTGTGTATAAAATAAATATTTAAATATTAATATTATTAGAACTAAATAAATATTTATATTTACTTATATTAACAATATTATTAAATACATATTTACATATGTATTAGTTATTTAGATTCATTTAATTATTAATATTTAATTTAATATTTAGTTATTTAGTTTATATGTATTTTTTATTTATTAATTAATACACTGCAGGAAACTTTCTCGGAGGAATTGGTGAATCACTAACAAAACTGAACATCATCGATAATTTGCTAGATAGATTTGCACATACAGTCGACAGTCCCTGATGTGATCCTGAGACTCACTTGAGCTCCTTTAGTTCTCGCACTGCGTCGTTCTTCTGTTTGCGCAGGTCATCCAGATTTCTGAGAGCGTCGGCGAGATCACTCACGGCTCGGTCTCTCTCGCGACGCAGGTTATCACACAGCGTCCTGATACACAAACACAGCAAATATACAATTCTGATCATTGTTTCATAGGACTTGATGAACACTACTGGGCCTGTTTTTTGTAGCTAAAACAATCTTGAAACTAATGCATTTACATATTTAATGTGTAAGATAATTCACATTCACAAAATACAGTTTGCAAAAACAAAAAAATGGAGCTGTATTATTAAACTTTTGTTTTGATGCTTTGATGCTCTGTTTTGATGCTCGTTGTTGACTCGTGCATAATAGAATGAGAAGTATAACAGGACGCTGCCGTTGCATTTACTCACCGTATGCTCTCTCTCTCTGCGACGATCTTGTCTCTCTCCTGAAAGGCCCAGTCTCTGCGGCACTTGGCCACTTCTGCCTCCTGCACAGCCTCCTGGAGCTCCTCCGAAACGGCCTCGCACTGCTTCCTCAGAACCTCCAGCTCCTTACTGACACGCTCCATGTCCAGCGTCGTGCTGTCCTGCTTCTGCAGGGGGACAAATGCGATTAAAAAAAGACCCCTAACACACATACAGTGGTGGCCAAAATGATTAGAACACTACTATTTTCACCAGCTAAACAATGGTTTTAAGTCTGACTGGATGATGATCAGATCTCTGTGTGGAGCACTGGTTGTCGTCAGACAAAAATCTCACTGGATTATTACAATTAATGGCAAAATTAATGTTTGGAAATGTGATACTAATATTTCCTACTGACTTAAAACCATTTTTAGCTGGTGAAAATACTAGTGTTCTAATCATTTTGGCCACCGCTGTATATAAGTCCAGGTTTAAGTCAGTGTACCTGTCTGGCCTGGTAATACTCTCTCAGGAGCTGGTCTCTCTGGATGATGGCCTCTGTTCGCTCTTTACGGGCCACGTCGCGCTCCTCTCGCACCATCTCGATGTCCTTACAGGCCTGGCTCAGCTCCTTCTGCGTCTCGGCCTTGTCCTGCACCTCGTGACAGTATTTCTCCAGAAGCTCGGTCTTCTCTCGGATCGCCCGGTCCCGGTCCAACAGAGCCGAGTTCAGCTCCTGCACACACAACAAACGTCAAACCACCAATAATTCAAATAATTCTATGACACTGGCCAGGTCAGGTTTTTTAGAGGTTATTTGGGATTGGGGGTTCACCTCAAAATCATAACCCTTAATATAAGCAATAGCAACAGTGATTACTGCCTGAGCAAAAACAATATACCACTGAGATTAAATAATTTAATCAAATCTGTTTTGCATCATATATCATATTTAGTAAATTAGTAAATCATATTTTTAAATTACTTAAAACTACAAGAAAAAGATAAATAGCATAATTTAAATAAATATTTATTTAGTTATGTACAATATTATTATATATTTAAATGTATATATTTAACTATGTATGTTATTGATGCTGAATAACTTATTTAAACATTTATCTAAATTATTTAAATATTTAATATTAAATAAATTAACAACTAAGATTAATATTGAGATTTTAATTTTGTTATATTTCATAATTTGTTTTATTTTATTTAAAATTTTATAAAATTACTTAGCAGTATTTAATATTAAAATATTTAATTAATTTAATTAAAATTATATAAATAAGGTGTATATTTACAATATTATTTATTTATTTAAATGTGTCTTAGTTATTTAGATTAAAACTAATTAAATATTTCAATATTAAATAAGTTATTTTGTTAAAACATTAATTAAAAAAAAAAATGCACAAAAGACACACATGGACTTCTAAACACTTTTGACTGATCACTTTTGTCTGCGAGTCTTTTGAATCTTTTAAATTAATCTTCATTTTTTGAATCACATGGATCGGACTCGAATCACAATTCAAGGAGAGCATGTTTGATTATTGCCTCTGCTCTACAAAAGATTACACCAGTAAGTGAAACCATTCGCAAACATGTTTCATAGTGACTGTCGTCTTCAGTAGTTGCATGTGTTTGACCTGTCTGAGAGCCTCGATCTCCTCGCCGGCGACCCTCCTCTCGCTAGACGTGTTCTTGAGTTTGGCCTCGGCCGTCTCCAGTCCGGTCTGGAGTTTATCCACCTCTTTGATGACCTGATCTCTCTCGCTCATGATCAGCCTATATTCGTTTAACACCGAGTCTCTCTCCTCCTTCAGCTTCTCAGCGTCTTTCACCACCTTCAGCTGCAGCGTCTTATAGCGCGTGTTCTCCATCTGCAGCCGATCAGTTTCTCTCTGAAGCTCCTCGTTGTGAGCGGACACCTTATTCAGCTCCTGCTGGAGACTCTCGAACCTGAAAGAGACCAAGATGTCATCCTAAAGGCCTTTTCACACTGAACACCAAAATTCGGCACGATAACGCTTTTGATTCAAAACAATAGATCTCTATGGGGCTATTTACACCAGTCGCGATCATTCAAAAGGGCGAGAGAGGTGGCGCTTTTGCGAAAACCAGTGTAAACAAACACCGAAGAAGAGTATTCTGAGTAGGGCTGCCTCCTAATAGTTGACTAACCGTTAGTCGACCAGAAGAGGCTTGGTCGACCAAAATTTTATTAGTCGCAGAAAATAAATAAATAAATAAAAATCCACATTGGCAAAGTCATCGGGCAGGACATCCAAACGCTCGCCTATCATCGACCTCAAATATGAATTATCATCTGAAATATCTAAGTATTAGCAACTTTACATGTCTGCTCAATCTAATGTTAACCTAGAAAAATGTGGAGAGATGGAGGCGCCGGTGCGTTCACTTGCTCTCAAAATACTCCGTCATTTTTGGTCATACAGATAAGAGTAATACATCTGTAAAGACTCTACGTTTATTTGTGTGCACTCAGAATAACAAAAAAACATTGCGCTTTTGTAAAATAATGAAAGCAACAGGATGCGCTTTCGGCCGTCTCGGTCTCTGTGAACTTGAGCGCGAAACTCTGAGTATACTTACTTGCTTTACAGACATGAAAAAATACTTATTCTTTATTTATAGTTATACTTTATTCTTAAATTATTAATGTTAACAACATCAGCATTGCGTGACAATGAGTATAGTGTGTATTAGCGTGTAGATTTCAATTTCTGTACAGTCTAATCTCTTATTGTCATACCATTAGAATTTCATATTAAGAAACTCTTTTAACCCAAAAAGCAAATTATTCTCCTTTTGATCTGGTTTTCTTTAAAATACAAATCTTGTGTAATCCCAGGCTATCTGTAATCAGAAGCACATTTAAAACTGAAATATAATTTAATTTCATTCACATGCGTTTCATTAACACATAATCCTTTCTGGATTACAATCCGCCATCAAAACGATACATTTAATTATTCCAGCTGCTGTGAGAAAAGGCTATAAAGGATCCTCCACCTGCAGGATCCTCACATGCGATAGCATACTAGCCGGGACAACTTCTTTATGTTTAATGACGCGGCAGCATGCTCGAATTTCCCGCATAAACCTACCCGTACCTCTCATATTAGAAAACATTATTATGAGCTAACCTTTGTGAACCGGGCTAAAGTAAGGTGATAGTTTTGAACACTGGCTGGTTATGAACTTACTCAAATATTGATTTCAGATCATTTTTAATCCAAAAAAAAAAAAAAAAGTTACGAACTGCAGCTTTAAGTACAAAATTCAAATTGAGATATTCAGCCATTTTGACAGCCCTAGTGTGAAACGGCCTTAACAGAATCAAAACCTCTTTAATGACTGATGTGGAAAGCACTATGTAGGCAGCGAGATGAGTACCTCCTGGCGGAGCCGCTGTACTGCTGCTGGAAGTGCAGCGCCGAGTCTCTCTGCTTCAGCAGAACGTCCTGCTGTTTCTGCAGACGCCGGTTCTCCTCCTCCATCTGCTCCAGGCGGCTCAGATCGGCGTTGTGGCTCACCGTTTTCTCATTGTATCGTTTCCTCAGGGTGTCGTACTCTTTCTTCATCCCCTCCAGCTTGTTTAAGGCCGTGTCGTAAAGTTTATTCAGCAGTTCGGAGGAGCCGTTCTCCCTCATGACCTACAAAGAGAAAAAAACACCTTCAGCTCAAAAGAAACTGAATCCACAACTAAATCGCAGAGTTGAGTAAATTTTGATGGAGAGAAAGCAGCATCACACCAGCGGATGGCGCCACTGAGTCCCACGTCTGCTGACACGGAGGTAAAATGAGTCCAAAGAAAATCAGAGAATTATCAAATTAAACATATACAGCATTTAACTACAATATAGATTATTAAGAAGGAAATCATGTTTCCATCATCATTTGATTGGAATGTAAAAATACAAATGCTTCCACAGGTAATATTATTTTCACCCTGGCATTTCAGAGATTTTGAAGATCACATTTAAAATCACATTTCAATAAAAGATCAAGAACATAGTGTTATTTTTGTATTATTTATATACTATTATATTTTCATTAATATTCTGATATGACCTTTTATTTATGCGTTTATACCATTTAGGTTTCTTTTAGTTGTTTTTATTTTTATTTCAGTAATTTTAGTGCTTTAACTTAAATGTATTAGTTGCATTTACACTGCGTTCCAAATTATTATGCAAGTGATATATCAGTAGGATTTCGGGACAATAGAGAGTCAGATTTTTGTTTGTGTTGTTTTTCACATCTTTTTAGTTAACTGGTATCAATCTCAGACAGGTTTGTTCAATAGTTTGCCAAAATATTGTTTGTTTTGATACCTTTCGCAAGACATTGCATTGTTTCATTCTTTTCATCTTCAGAAAGATCTTTCTTCCTCACCATATTTCATGAGAACTGTGACTTGCTTAATAATGTGGAACAACCTCTTTAAGTAGGGTTTCCATTTACCTGAGAAGACTTGGAAAATACTGAACAAACCTGTCTGAGATTGATACCAGTTAAATAAAAAGATGTGAAAAACCACACAAACAAAAATCTAACTCTTTATTGTACCGAAATCCTACTGATATATCACTTGCATAACAATTTGGAACGCAGTGTATATATCATATAATCATATTTATGCAATTTATTTAAATATGTATTAATTATTTGGATTAATATTTAAATGCAATTCGTTTTTTTTCGTTTTTTTATGTCTTTGTTTTGGTTTATTTCTTTATTTCCATTTTTTAAGTAATTTTAGTGATTCAATTCAACTTAAATTATCAGTAAACTTTCCATTTTTTCATTTGTTTTCTGTTTTATATCAGCTTTATGTCGATAAGCAAAAATATTTATACGAATATTTTTATTAATATTTTGAATTAGCATTTAGATTTTCAGTTCTTTTATTTATTATTTTTTTTACTTCTAGTTCAGTTGTAGTTAATTTATTTTACCTTAATGTCAATTAACAATTAGTTTACGATAATAATCATGGAATATATAGGTCTTTGGGTTGCATAACTTGCATTCAAATGTTTTTTGTCTAAGAGTACTTTGGCTAAAGAAGCCCTGTGAAGCCTGACATTTGTGACCCTGGACCACAAAACCAGTCTTAAGTCGCTGGGGTATATTTGTAGCAATAGCCAAAAATACATTGTATGGTTCAAAATTATAGATTTTTTTTTTATGCCAAAAATCATTAGGATATTAAGTAAAGATCATGTTCCATGAATATATTTTGTAAATGTCCTACTGTAAATATGTCAAAACTTCATTTTTGATTTGTAACATGCATTGCTAAGAACTTCATTTGGACAACTTTAAAGGCGATTTTCTCAATATTTTGATTTTTTTGCACCCTCAGATTCCAGATTTTCAAATAGTTGCATCTCAGCCAAATATTGTCCGATCCTAACAAACCATACATCAATGGAAAGCACATATATTTTCAACTTTCATATGATGTATAAATCTCAATTTTGAAAAATTGACACTTATGACTGGTTTTGTGGTCCAGGGTCACATTTCTGCACAGTGGTGTTTATGTTTGTTTGTGAGTCCGTCTCGGGTTGTTTCTCGATCCTCTCTTCACACTATGCAAGCTGCTGAAGTCTCCGGTGTGTTTTCATAAGCACACAGACCTCATCTCATCCAACACTGTCCCATCTGTCATGTTTCTCAGCATTATTAATAGATAAAGTGCTTTTCCAGCTCCGAACAGACAGAAATACGGACCAGTCGTTTCTTGACCTGAACTCACTGACAACTGAGAGACGTGCTGACAGACACAGACACAGACAGACAGACAAATAAAGGTGCAGTGACAGTACCAGGCTGAACAGAGCGTCTGGTATTGTGCTTACTAACATCAACCCGACTGCAACCTTTTATTGATTTATTATTATACGTAATATATTCATTTCAATTTTAGTTTGAGTAATTTAACACTTAAACTTATTTTATTTGGGGTAGTTGCCAAGGAAACATTAGAATTTTATTTATTTACATTTTATTTTATTTCAAATATAGAACGTGTTTTCAAATAGTTGCATCTCAGCCAAATATTGTCCGATCCTAACAAACCATACATCAATGGAAAGCACATATATTTTCAACTTTCATATGATGTATAAATCTCAATTTTGAAAAATTGACACTTATGACTGGTTTTGTGGTCCAGGGTCACATTTCTGCACAGTGGTGTTTATGTTTGTTTGTGAGTCCGTCTCGGGTTGTTTCTCGATCCTCTCTTCTCACTATGCAAGCTGCTGAAGTCTCCGTGTGTTTTCATAAGCACACAGACCTCATCTCATCCAACACTGTCCCATCTGTCATGTTTCTCAGCATTATTAATAGATAAAGTGCTTTTCCAGCTCCGAACAGACAGAAATACGGACCAGTCGTTTCTTGACCTGAACTCACTGACAACTGAGAGACGTGCTGACAGACACAGACACAGACAGACAGACAAATAAAGGTGCAGTGACAGTACCAGGCTGAACAGAGCGTCTGGTATTGTGCTTACTAACATCAACCCGACTGCAACCTTTTATTGATTTATTATTATACGTAATATATTCATTTCAATTTTAGTTTGAGTAATTTAACACTTAAACTTATTTTATTTGGGGTAGTTGCCAAGGAAACATTAGAATTTTATTTATTTACATTTTATTTTATTTCAAATATAGAACGTGTTTTCTAATAGTTTTAGCAATAACAACACTGACATAAAGAGGGAGAGATTAAATCTATTTATTAAATATGTAAATAAGATTTTAATGAAGCAATTTAAACTCTAGCAACTGAACTGTGTTAGTCAGCAGGGCTGGACAATATATCAGAAATATTAACAAGATACTTGCTGGTGATATTTTCATGCTATATTATGCTTTTTATTTGGGCATAAACATTTCTAAAAAGAGTTGTGCAACTCTTTCTTGTTTCACACCTTTGTAAGCACGAGAGTCATAAAAGAGAGAATTTAATGGCATCTTTTATTTAAACTTTAGTAGTTAAAACTGAATGTGTTTGCAAATTCAAATAACTGTAATGAATTAGTTCAAACTGTCCACTTCAATTGAATGAATCCAAAACAGACCAATCGAATCAGAGACGGAACACAGACATGTTCTCTGCATGCCATTTTTTACAATATAAATTTATGTAAATATATTTATATTTAAATTAAATTTAGATACATATTTCTGTTTATTACAATTTTGTTATATTGATGCAAATAAAAATATACATTTATAAATAAATTAATATTTTCTTAAAATATTTTACAAATATTTAAGAAAATGATTTTTTTTTTTTCATAATATTGGATTTTTAAAATAAATTAACTACAGTGATTAGATTATTTCTCAAAATGCCTCATTCATGGATAGGGTTGGGTACCGTTCACATTTGAACCGGTACGGTACCGGTATCGGCACCTGAAATTGCACCGGTACCCAACGGTACCTTTTTCGGTACTTTACTCTCTCTGTGTAATAACAAAAACATTTATTTCAGTGAAAAATAAGTCCAAAACTCTCAATTTCAACATTTTTAACAATAGGGCCCTATAATTTTTTTTTTCTTCCAGACATTTTTGGGTTTTATTTTTTCTGATAATCAAATGAAGACATTAAACATTTATTTATTTTTAATCATATGAAAATGAAACCATTTTATTTTTTGGCAAACAAACAGAGGTTTACTGTTAAAATTAATACATGGTAGAAAAATTGTGTGAATATTCCTTTAAAAAGTTCTAATAATAATTGTATTTTTTCCACAATTAAGTTATTAATGTGGTTGTAATTATTTTTCATTTAATTGTTTTATTTAATTTTTTCAGTAAGTGGAATATATAAAGATGTACATTATACAGTACAAAAGTAATACAAGAGCAATATATTTCTGTTACGTGTTAAACCGCACTTTTATTTTGACAGGTTGCCGTGAAGTGTGTGTGTACAATATAATATGCTGGTTTTCTCAAATGTAACGGTAAAATTCTCATGAAGTGACTCTAACAGCCTGTAAGTTCATGTGTTCATGTTGTGAGGTGCAGAGTTCACGTGTGCTTCAGTATTTGTGTAGTAAACGAAACCGCGTCTCCGCCATTCATACATACCGAGGATAACGGATTATGCAGGATTCATATTTAAACCGTCTTTTTGCGTTTTAATATTCGCATACACTAGTTCATATCGCGAATCGAATTAAGTGACAGACCTTCTTTTTCATCCAAAACTTGACAAATTGCGTGGCATTCCGCTATAGAGTAAATTCGGTTTTATGAATGGACTCCGTATCCTGTCCGTCTTCTCGGAAACCATGACCCTAGAAATTTAAGCACACGTCAGAACATTTCGGTTTGCCCTGTGTGTTGTGTTTTAAAGAGTTGTAGTGGTGACATCATCTCTCTCTCTCTCTCTCTCTCTCTGTCTCTCGTGGCGCCCAAATGCGTTCTCAGGTACCGAAATGTGGTACCGAATGATTTGGTGTGAATCGATACTCGGTAGTACCGACGCAATTGGTCGGTACCCTTAAAAATACCGAGTTCGGTACCCAACCCTATTCATGGAGTAAAGCAGTGATTTTCGATCCTGGTGACATATAAAATGTGTAGAGCAGTGGGTCCCAAGGACCAGGATTGAAAACCACTGGAATAAAGCATGTAGGTTTGATACTGACCACAGAGAGAGGGAGCCTAATAGTGTCTCGATTTGGGATGCAAAGAAAGAGGTTGCACGTTCAATTCCGATCCTGAGCAAGACGCTAAACCTCATCAATGTACCTGTTGCTGCTGCAGGCGCATGTCTGCCACCTCGCGCTGGTCGCTATCATGGACACGGCGCAGCTCGTCGCAGGTCTGCTGCAGCTGTGAGTGCTGCTGCAGGAGCTGAGAGTAGTTCTGCTTCATGGCCTCCATCTCGTCCCGCAGCTGCGTCTGTTCACCAACCGTACGCCCGTGAAGAGTGCTGAGAGACGGAGAGAGGAGCACGAGTCAACCAATGCATCAGTGAACAGAACAACAAATTAAGCTCAGTTAAATGTGCCAGATAAAATGATGACACGAGTTACAAAATGAACATCTGCTGAAAATTAACTTGGATGCTCTGCAGTGAATGGGTGCCGTCAGAATGAGAGTCCAAACAGCTGATAAAAACATCACAATAATACACACCACTCCAGTCCATCAGTTAACATCTGGAGAAGACAAAAGCTGAAACAAATCCATCATCAAGACGTTTTTAACTCAAATGCAAGTCCATAATCAATAATAACTCTTCCTTCAGTGAAAAAGTCCATCTCTTGTTGACTCTCACATTAAAATCAAGCCACATATTTGTTTAGAGCTGTTTTGTCTTGTAAACGCTGCTTGTTCTGTGCAGATTTCTCTCCTGATTCACACCAGAACACTTTTTCACTGGAGGAAGAGTTATTATGCTGGATTTGTTTCAGCTTTTGTGTTCTCCAGATGTTAACTGATGGACTGGAGTGGTGTGGATTATTGTGATGTTTTTATCAGCTCTCATTCTGACGGCACCCATTCACTGCAGAGCATCCATTGCTGAGACATTCCTCCAAATCTGATGAAGAAACAAACTCATCCTAATCTTGGATGGCCTGAGGGTGCGCACATTTTAAGCAAATAGTCATTTTTGGGTGAACTACTCCTATGCTCACAGCAGCTGATTCAACTCAATTTGAAATTACTGAATTAAACTAAAGCGTTGGGTAATCTCAGATGAAGATGGAGGTCTCTAATCTGTGCTGGGTGTTTGCTTCACCACCAGATGTTACTCTGACTCAGCAGCCAATCAGAGTCTTTCACATCATGCTAATGAGCACATAATGCTGTCGGCCGATCCTCTCGTATACAAACCCTCCTGTTGCCCACCTCTACAGCGTCTGGTATTTGGTGATTTGATGGAAATCAAGCTCAAATAAATTCATGTTAACTGACTGATTTGATTAATAATGGAGACATTTAGTGGTTGACCAATTTGTTTTTTTTAAGGCCATCTTATAGAGCAGGGTGTCTGATGGTCAATATAAAGCCAGTGTATATGATATTACAGCATTTAATTTAAATATCATGAATAACATTTGCTGCAATGAAATTTGAATTTATTTTACAAAATTAGAAAAATTTGTCTATATAAATATATCACTCACACACATACATATACACATGTATCTCTGCTTCAGCAACTTACTGAGTGCACGTTTATATATTTAATTCATAAAAATATTTTAAATATTTAATTTATATTAATATTTAATTAAATAATTTCTTGATCATTCATAAATTACATAATAATACTATAATAACGTAAAGACAGATTTATGGTTTAGCAACTTATTCTGTAATCCTATTATTAGGCCTATTTCTCACAAACTAAAGCAACAAATATGAATAAAACGCACTAAGAGTCATATTTTCAAAATAAAAGCTGAGCCAAACAGATAAATTTATCAGCTGACGCAGGTAAAAAAAAAAAATTCTCAAGTTATATACACTGTGTGCAGAATTATTAGGCAAGTTCATATTATGGTCATATTTTTTTTTTGCAAGAACATTTTACCAATTCCAAACCACATCAATCTTAATAACTACTATTGATTTTGTATTTAATCATTTCTAAGTTATATATAATTGTCCATGAAGGCTGAAAGTCAAAAACTCCTTATTTCAGGTGTGCAGAATTATTAGGCAGGTTTTCTTTTACAGATAAAATGAGCCAAAAAAGAGATTGAACTCAGAGTAAAAGTAAAAAAAAAAAATAATAATTAAATGTCCACGAGAAGGATGCAATACTAATGCAATAATAGAATTAGCAAAGTTAAGGCATGACCGTTGGGCAGTGAAATGCTCATTGGGTCAGCAAGGTCAGAAAAAACAGGTGGAGAAGAAAAGACACGTTAACTGCAAAATAATTAAGGTGAAGAATTAGGTGTGAAACCATCAGGAATCATTTAGTCTCCAGCGCCACCATTTTCCAGAACTGCAACCTTCCTGGAGTCTCCAGAAGTGCAATGTGTCAGGTTCTCAGAGACCTTGCTTGGGTAAAAAATGCTAAAAAATAACCCTCACTTAATAAGAATAACATGCTGAAGTGTTGTGAAATACATGAAGACTGATTTTGTATAGGCTTTATGGACAGATAAGCTGAGAGTGACTCTTGAAGGACCAGCATCACATCCTCTTGTACCACTGTTTGAAGAATTGATCTTCCAGAATCTGGCAGTAAGTTTTAGGAGCTCATTTTAGTCAATCTCTGCAAGACAGACTTTTTAGGATAGGAGATGGAATAAAAATGAGCTCCTAAAATGAAATCTCAACTTATCTGTCCATAATATTAATTCTGCACACCTGAAATAAGGAGTTTTTGACTTTCAGCCTTCATGGATAATTATATATAACTTACAAATGGTTAAATACAAAATCAATAGTAGTTATTAAGATTGATGTGGTTTGGAATTGGTAAAATTTTCTTGGCAAAAAAAAATATGACCAGAATATCAATAATTCTGCACACAGTGTATGACCCTGGACCACAAAACCAGTCTTAACTGTCAATTTTTTTTAAATTGAGATTTATAAATCATCTGAAAACTGAATAATTAAGCTTTCCATTGATGTATGGTTTGTTAGGATCGGATAATATTTGGCTGAGATACAACTATTTGAAAATCTGGAATCTGAGGGTGCAAAAAAAATCTAAATATTGAGAAAATCACCTTTAAAGTTGTCCAAATGAAGTTCTTCGCAATGCATATTACTAATCAAAAATGAAGTTTTGATATATTTACGGTAAGAAATTTACAAAATATCCTCATGGAACATGATCTTTACTTAATATCCTAATGATTTTTGGCATAAAAGAAAAATGGATAATTTTGACCCATACAATGTATTTTTGGCTATTGCTACAAATATACCCCAGCGACTTAAAACTGCTTTTGTGGTCCAGGGTCACATATATGGTTAGAAGAACAAACTACCCTCATAAAAAGTAAAACTGCCCTTGATAATCAACTCTAGATGGAAATATACAGTATATACGGTTAAAGCGCTCACTGGTAGTAGTCTGCGTCTCTCACGGCCTCCTCACATCTCTTCAGGGTTTTGGTGTGCTGGTTCTGGAGAGACTGCAGGTCTGACATGGCCTTCATGCACTGGAGCTTCAGACGCTCGTAATCATGACCCGGCTTCACACTCGGCCTACACACACAGATATATGCAAACATCTCACACTGGGCAAAATCATTTGGTTATCATTCACCATTTGCCATATAAAGGTCTAAATCCTTTCATTGGGAAGTTTCATGGAGATCAAACACACACACACACACACACACACACACACAGCGCGTGCATTTTTTCAGGCTCTATCAACATTCAGGTGAAGAGACACAAAAACAGAGTAAAAAGCCTCATTTATGAAATAGTAATGAAAGTAAACATACTTTATTTATACACATAAAGCACTCTGTTCAATCTCACGCTCAGATAAGAGAAGATGGCCTGTGTAGCTGTGTTACAGCGTCTGAAAGACTGAAACTGGACACAAGATCGATCTGAAATCTACAGTTCAGTAACAAAAACCCTGTTCAGTCTCTTCCACAGTTAGTTAGTTAGAGATGAGCTACTTCAGCTATACTTACAGCCCCGTGTTAATTTAGTATCATTATATACTTTTACACCATTGTTTTTATATTTTTATAATTACACAATTTTAGTAATTTTGTTATGTTGTTCTGTGCATTTCTATTCAACTGCAATTTATTTTTATTTCAGTTTTACAGTAATTTTGATAGTTCAACCTAAACTTATTTTATTACAGTTAGCAGCCAAGGCAACATTTAATTTTTTTAAAGTGAAAGTTTTTTAGCTAATATTTATATAATTTTTAATTTAACTAAAACCAAAATGAAATAAAAATAAGGTTACACTTTACTTTAAGGTGTCCTTGTTACACGTTACATGTACTTACTATAACAACAACAATAAATTATGCGTAATTACATGCAAGTAACCCTAAATCCTAACCTTAACTATATAGTAAGTACATGTAGTTAATTAATATTACTCAGTACTTAAATGTATAATTACACTGTAACAAGGACACCTTAAAATAAAGTGTAACCTTATTTTTATTTCATTTTGGTTTTAGTAATTTTAGTACTTCAACCTAAATACTAAGCTGCAGTTTTTATCTAATATTTTTATTTTATTTCAATGAATGAAAACATGTTGTAATATTTTTAGTTAACAACATGGTTAGTAACTAAAGCTAACAACCATTCAAATAAAATAAAAAGACATTAACTGAAACTTAAAAATATTGAAACCTAATTTTATTTCAGCAAATTGTCAAGGCAAAATTCTCATTTTTATTTAGTTTAACTACGTACTAAAATAACTAAAACTGTATGGACTTAAAAAACATACATTTAAAAATATAATAAATAAAATAAAAATACTAATAAAATGGATAAAACACACAACTTAATTTCTAAAATTTTAACAAATTAAAATGAAAACAAAAATAAAAACATTCAAAATATTAATAAAAACTATAATAGTATCCCAATGATACTGAAACAGTGGTTAACAGCACAGCCCTGGTTAGTGCACCTGCAGTCGCCGAAGGTGGTGCCGGGCGAGGAGAGCGCCAGTCGCTTGCGCAGGTCGTCTCGCTCGCGGGTCACCTGTCTGAGCTGGAAGATCACCGTCTCCAGTTTCTCACTCATCACATGCTTATCCAGGTGAGCAGGAGGAGGTGAGGATGCTGGGAAAGACAGACATGTGTATCGGTGAATAAAATGGCAAATAATATATTGTACACTATGTATGTACTTCACTTCTGAAGAGGGAAATGGTTAGATAGATGCACAGAGCTTTCAAACGCAGTAGGCCAGACATGTCGGGTTCATAAACTTTTGCTTTCAGTTTGAGATTCAGCTCTGCTGTTCATACAGATGCTATGAATAAACAATGATTTTATCTGGGCCACTGACGACCCGTCCCACATCCCTCACTGCACAAAACAACAGTGTCTCGTTTTAGACGTCTAATGGACAGAAGCGTCTCTCAGCTGGTGTCGGAGTTCGCTCGGTGTTTTTCCCAGTCGGTCCCAGACTTCTCTGTTTCGCACCAGCAGGACGTCAGGAATATGTGCAGCACTGTAAATCATACACTACCACGGAGTTTGTGAAAGACGTGTCTTATGCTCAACAATGATGCATTTATGTGAAAAAGTATTACAATTTAAAATAGCCGTTTTCTGTATGTATATACGTTAAACTGTAATTTATTTCTGTGATGCAGCGCTGAATTTCCAGCATCATTACTCCAGTCTTGTGTCACATGATTCTTCAGAAATCATTCTAATATGCAGATCTGCTGCTCAAGAAACATGTTATCAATGTAGAAAACAGTTGCTGCCCGATATTTTTGACAAATTAAATTTTTTAGAACTCTCTGATGGATAAAAAGTTCAAAGACATCAGCATTTATAGTAAAATCTGAAATCTTTTGTAACATAATAAATGTCTTTATTGTGATTCTTTGAACAATTTATGTGTCCTTGCTGGTATTTCTTTTTAAGTAATTTTGATAGTTCAACCTAAACTTATTTTATTACAGTTAGCAGCCAAGGCAACATTTAATTTTTAAAGTGAAAGTTTTTAGCTAATATTTATATAATTTTTCATTTAACTAAAACCAAAATGAAATAAAAATAAGGTTACACTTTACTTTAAGGTGTCCTTGTTACGTTACATGTACTTACTATAACAACAACAATAAATTATGCGTAATTACATGCAAGTAACCCTAAATCCTAACCTTAACTATATAGTAAGTACATGTAGTTAATTAATATTACTCAGTACTTAAATGTATAATTACACTGTAACAAGGACACCTTAAAATAAAGTGTAACCTTATTTTTATTTCAGTTTTACAGTAATTTTGATAGTTCAACCTAAACTTATTTTATTACAGTTAGCAGCCAAGGCA
The DNA here is from genome assembly GCF_012432095.1 of Onychostoma macrolepis. NCBI lineage: Eukaryota > Metazoa > Chordata > Actinopteri > Cypriniformes > Cyprinidae > Onychostoma > Onychostoma macrolepis. The sequence goes on along the minus strand of NC_081166.1, from coordinate 1,770,892 downwards.
ACATTTAATTTTTAAAGTGAAAGTTTTTAGCTAATATTTATATAATTTTTCATTTAACTAAAACCAAAATGAAATAAAAATAAGGTTACACTTTACTTTAAGGTGTCCTTGTTACGTTACATGTACTTACTATAACAACAACAATAAATTATGCGTAATTACATGCAAGTAACCCTAAATCCTAACCTTAACTATATAGTAAGTACATGTAGTTAATTAATATTACTCAGTACTTAAATGTATAATTACACTGTAACAAGGACACCTTAAAATAAAGTGTAACCTTATTTTTATTTCAGTTTTACAGTAATTTTGATAGTTCAACCTAAACTTATTTTATTACAGTTAGCAGCCAAGGCAACATTTAATTTTTAAAGTGAAAGTTTTTAGCTAATATTTATATAATTTTTCATTTAACTAAAACCAAAATGAAATAAAAATAAGGTTACACTTTACTTTAAGGTGTCCTTGTTACGTTACATGTACTTACTATAACAACAACAATAAATTATGCGTAATTACATGCAAGTAACCCTAAATCCTAACCTTAACTATATAGTAAGTACATGTAGTTAATTAATATTACTCAGTACTTAAATGTATAATTACACTGTAACAAGGACACCTTAAAATAAAGTGTAACCTTATTTTTATTTCAGTTTTACAGTAATTTTGATAGTTCAACCTAAACTTATTTTATTACAGTTAGCAGCCAAGGCAACATTTAATTTTTAAAGTGAAAGTTTTTAGCTAATATTTATATAATTTTTAATTTAACTAAAACCAAAATGAAATAAAAATAAGGTTACACTTTACTTTAAGGTGTCCTTGTTACGTTACATGTACTTACTATAACAACAACAATAAATTATGCGTAATTACATGCAAGTAACCCTAAATCCTAACCTTAACTATATAGTAAGTACATGTAGTTAATTAATATTACTCAGTACTTAAATGTATAATTACACTGTAACAAGGACACCTTAAAATAAAGTGTAACCTTATTTTTATTTCAGTTTTACAGTAATTTTGATAGTTCAACCTAAACTTATTTTATTACAGTTAGCAGCCAAGGCAACATTTAATTTTTAAAGTGAAAGTTTTTAGCTAATATTTATATAATTTTTCATTTAACTAAAACCAAAATGAAATAAAAATAAGGTTACACTTTACTTTAAGGTGTCCTTGTTACACGTTACATGTACTTACTATAACAACAACAATAAATTATGCGTAATTACATGCAAGTAACCCTAAATCCTAACCTTAACTATATAGTAAGTACATGTAGTTAATTAATATTACTCAGTACTTAAATGTATAATTACACTGTAACAAGGACACCTTAAAATAAAGTGTAACCTTATTTTTATTTCATTTTGGTTTTAGTAATTTTAGTACTTCAACCTAAATACTAAGCTGCAGTTTTTATCTAATATTTTTATTTTATTTCAATGAATGAAAACATGTTGTAATATTTTTAGTTAACAACATGGTTAGTAACTAAAGCTAACAACCATTCAAATAAAATAAAAAAGACATTAACTGAAACTTAAAAATATTGAAACCTAATTTTATTTCAGCAAATTGTCAAGGCAAAAATTCTCATTTTTATTTAGTTTAACTTTACGTACTAAAATAACTAAAACTGTATGGACTTAAAAAAAACATACATTTAAAAATATAATAAATAAATAAAAAATACTAATAAAAATGGATAAAACACACAACTTAATTTCTAAAATTTTAACAAATTAAAATGAAAACAAAAAATAAAAACATTCAAAATATTAATAAAAAACTATAATAGTATCCCAATGATACTGAAACAGTGGTTAACAGCACAGCCCTGGTTAGTGCACCTGCAGTCGTCGAAGGTGGTGCCGGGCGAGGAGAGCGCCAGTCGTTTGCGCAGGTCGTCTCGCTCGCGGGTCACCTGTCTGAGCTGGAAGATCACCGTCTCCAGTTTCTCACTCATCACATGCTTATCCAGGTGAGCAGGAGGAGGTGAGGATGCTGGGAAAGACAGACATGTGTATCGGTGAATAAAATGGCAAATAATATATTGTACACTATGTATGTACTTCACTTCTGAAGAGGGAAATGGTTAGATAGATGCACAGAGCTTTCAAACGCAGTAGGCCAGACATGTCGGGTTCATAAACTTTTGCTTTCAGTTTGAGATTCAGCTCTGCTGTTCATACAGATGCTATGAATAAACAATGATTTTATCTGGGCCACTGACGACCCGTCCCACATCCCCTTACTGCACAAAACAACAGTGTCTCGTTTTAGACGTCTAATGGACAGAAGCGTCTCTCAGCTGGTGTCGGAGTTCGCTCGGTGTTTTTCCCAGTCGGTCCCAGACTTCTCTGTTTCGCACCAGCAGGACGTCAGGAATATGTGCAGCACTGTAAATCATACACTACCACGGAGTTTGTGAAAGACGTGTCTTATGCTCAACAATGATGCATTTATGTGAAAAAGTATTACAATTTAAAATAGCTGTTTTCTGTATGTATATACGTTAAACTGTAATTTATTTCTGTGATGCAGCGCTGAATTTCCAGCATCATTACGCCAGTCTTGTGTCACATGATTCTTCAGAAATCATTCTAATATGCAGATCTGCTGCTCAAGAAACATGTTATCAATGTAGAAAACAGTTGCTGCCTGATATTTTTGACAAATTTAATTTTTTAGAACTCTGATGGATAAAAAGTTCAAAGACATCAGCATTTATAGTAAAATCTGAAATCTTTTGTAACATAATAAATGTCTTTATTGTGATTCTTTGAACAATTTATGTGTCCTTGCTGGTATTTCTTTTTTTAAGTATTTTTTTTTTTAATTACTGACGACAAACTTCTGAACAATGGTGTCAACGTATAATCCCGATTTAGAAAATAATATAAAAGTCCTTCCATAATTTATCATTTCTTTATTTCTTTATTTTTAAGCCACGCCAGAAACCAAGGCTATGAAAAAAACGGGGTAAAAAAAAAATCAAAAATAAAATTTAAAAAAATAAAAGAAATATATTTTTAATTCTAATGTCTGCAGACTGATTAAAAATTATAATTAAAGGGGTCATATGATGCTTTTTAAAAATCATTATTTTGTGTATTTGGTGTAACAGAATATGTTGACATGCTTTAATGTTCAAAAAACACATTATTTTTCAGATACTGTACATTATTGTATGTCCTCTATGCCCTGCCTCTCTTAAACGCTTCTACAAAGCCCCTCCTTCCGACAAGCACAGTCTGCTCTGATTGGCCAACTAACGAAGTGCATTGTGATTGGCCGAACACTACAAGCACGCGTCTGAAATGTAACGCCCCTCTCCATAATCGCGAGCTTCAGCTTTCAAAATTAAAGTAAAGACCGTTAATAATGTCGTTAGTTTTACCATCAGTTCAAGCTCGAGAGGGGAACAGAGTCGCGTGACACAGTGATGAAGCTCGTACATGTTTGCACACAAGCCGCGGTTAAGACAGCTGACTCCACTGTGACCCTCTCTCTCTCTCTCTCTCTCACACACACACACATTTGGGTTGTGCTGTTCTGTTGTAAACAAATCTTAACCAATGATTTCTAATTGCATCTACTTCTGGAAGCCCAAATAAAGTGCTTTTGCTTTCGCTCAGAAACACACAGCGTCTCCCTGACACGGCTGCATCAACACTACTGCAGTTACTGAAACCACGCCGCCTCTCGTTGCGTGCACATTTGGGCGACATTACGCAAATATTTCCACATCGTGACGTAAACATGTGGAGGCGTGTTTGAATGAGCCGCTTTAGGGGCAGAGTCTTAACTTTGATAAAGAATATCTCTTTGGCTTTGAGACTTTAGTCTTTGCAGCTTCAGGGATCTCATCTATACACGAGCAGCTTGTAACACTCCAAAGAGAAAGGAAAACATGAAATCGCATCATATGACCCCTTTAAAAAAAAATTCTACAATAAAAAAAAAAAAAAAAAAAACTGTAAAGAATAAATATACATATAATAATATCGTTTCTCAAAATAAAACCTATTTTAAAAGAATTAAAACTTTTTGTTCTGTGACATTATTTCCATGACGATTAAATGCATTTCCCTCCCAAAAAAGTCATTATTGCAATGCCAAAAAACAAATATTAGAGCTTTAAAAAAAAAAGAAAAAAAAGTGAGATGCAATATAATGCTTCTGTGAGATAAAATGACCAAATTACCCTTGCCTAACAAACACAACACACACACACACCACACTCACCGACGCTGCTGAGAGAACTGCTGCTCTCCGAGTCCGACGGCATCGTAGACAGAACGCTGCACGTGGAACCTGAAACAAACAAACATCAGCATGTACTCCAGCGTCAGAGAGCACCTGTCCAGCGCCTCAATCTGCGTTCATCAGCATACACCGAACATGAATACAGGCCTGATCCTCTAAACATGGAGACACGTGAATCAAGTTTCAGTGCGCTGGAACCACGTTAACAATGAAGCGGCCTGGAAACGGCCGACACCCTGGGCAGGGAACTTACTGCACGAGACACACCTGTGTGAGCGGTCAGACATCTCGACTTCAGCGCAGTCAAAAGACACACAGAGGCCTCTGGCTGAGTAACTCGAGCTGGTAATTGGGCTTCAATGGAGACTCGGTTTCTCTCTCAGGACGGGTCTGTTTATTTGCTCATCTTTCTTTCCAGAGCAGCCCATATGCTTCAATTATTTTAAAATACAGTTCTTATCAAAACATTGTTTTTAAAGAAGTCTCTTCTGCTCATTAAGACTGCATTTATTTCATCAGAAATACAGTAAAAACAGTGAAATATCATTGCAATTGAAAATTTGTTGATGTGATCAAAACTGTATTTTCAGCATCATTACTCGTCTTCAGTGTCACATGATCCTTCAGAAATCATTCTGATATTCTGATTTGATGCTCAAGTATTATTGGTGTTATTAATAATGTTAAAAACAATATTGTGTGTAAAATAGTTTTCATGATTTCTTTCCATGAATAGAAGGTTCAACGGCATTTATTTGAAATAGAATATGTCTTACAATCACTTTTGATCAATTTAATGTATATTTGCTGAATAAAAGCATTATTTTCTATTAAAAACACACACGTAGCCCAAACATTTGAATAGTCGTATATCGAGTCTTCTGCATAAATTTGAACTGTTTTAATAATCAGAAATGTTTCTTAAACAGCAAATCAGCATATTAGAATGATTTCTGAAGGATCTTGTGACTCTGAAGACTGGAGTAATGATGCTTTGATCACAGAAATAAATTATATTTTACAATAAATTCACATAGAAAACAGCTGTTTGAAATTCTAATAATAATATTTCACAATTTTACTGTATTCCTGATCACATAATGCAGCCTTGGTGAGCAGTAGAGACATCATTAAAAACATTTAAAAAACACGTTTATAAACTTTTAAATCAATTAAATGAAAGCCAGTGGGGTTCAGGGTTGTTTTGGACCCCGATGACTTTCATAATATGGACAAAACATCTTTTTTTGTGTTCTGCAGATGAAACAACATCGTAAATGTTCACAGTTTTGACTGTCAGCACAGTGATGTCTGTACAGCGGGGCGGGTTTTGTTTACCCAGCACCATCAGACACGTCCTGATCCGGTCTGATGCGCCGTCCACCTGCTGCCACCCATGAGACGCCAACAGAATGAGCTCTGATCAACTCTGGTTCACACACACGCTGGAAATACCACAGACCATATGACCAATTTATCAATAACCATTCAGTGCCATGATTATACCATGGTAAAACCATATATCACATCACCAATGCACCATGGTATTGGCAATTATATGTAAGTGATGGAAAAAGAAACATGCACTGAAAGTAGCGTGATAATACATGATTTGGATTTACTCAGATGTTTCACTCCTAACACACCCATGCTGAATGCTGTTAAAATATGCAGGGAAATAATTAATACATCAGAGTTAATTAACACCTGAAGTTAATTATGATCGTCATGTTTGTGAGGTGTGACAGGGCTCAGTGGTACTATAGCAACAGATCCACACAGAGGCTGAGAGGAACTGGGTCAACAGACGGGAAAACAAGCAGACTGTGTGCGATACTAAAATGTCAGTAGTCAGCACAGCAAAAACCTTTGGAACAATTTTATTTAACTATTTAAAAAATAAAACACATTAAATAAATGGGTTAATCATCAGTGCTGTTATTGTCATTATAACTACAACTAAAACTATAAAAAAATATTTTGTTGAGTGAAATACAGCTATATATACACATATACACACATACGGTGAAAATAAACTGAAAAAAGTTTAAGGACTACAGTTACTAATTGAAATAAAACTAAAAATGAAATATAAAATATTTTAAAAACAAAACTAATAAAAATTACAAAAGCACAATTAAACAAAAGTAAATTAAATTAAAAAAAATTGTATAAAAATAAAACATATAGATATATAAAAATTATCATTTTTAAATATACAGTGGGTACGGAAAGTATTCAGACCCCCTTAAATTTTTCACTCTTTGTTATATTGCAGCCATTTGCTAAAATCATTTAAGTTCATTTTTTTTCCTCATTAATGTACACACAGCACCCCATATTGACAGAAAAACACAGAATTGTTGACATTTTTGCAGATTTATTAAAAAAGAAAAACTGAAATATCACATGGTCCTAAGTATTCAGACCCTTTGCTGTGACACTCATATATTTAACTCAGGTGCTGTCCATTTCTTCTGATCATCCTTGAGATGGTTCTACACCTTCATTTGAGTCCAGCTGTGTTTGATTATACTGATTGGACTTGATTAGGAAAGCCACACACCTGTCTATATAAGACCTTACAGCTCACAGTGCATGTCAGAGCAAATGAGAATCATGAGGTCAAAGGAACTGCCTGAAGAGCTCAGAGACAGAATTGTGGCAAGACACAGATCTGGCCAAGGTTACAAAAATATTTCTGCTGCACTTAAGGTTCCTAAGAGCACAGTGACCTCCATAATCCTTAAATGGAAGACGTTTGGGACGACCAGAACCCTTCCTGGAGCTGGCCGTCCAGCCATACTGAGCTATCGGGGGAGAAGAGCCTTGGTGAGAGAGGTAAAGAAGAACCCAAAGATCACTGTGGCTGAGCTCCAGAGATGCAGTCGGGAGATGGGAGAAAGTTGTAGAAAGTCAATCATCACTGCAGCCCTCCACCAGTCGGGGCTTTACATTTACATTTACGCATTTAGCAGACGCTTTTATCCAAAGCGACTTACATTGCATTCAAGTTACAGTTTTTACATTTTATCAGCTCTTGCTTTCCCTGGGAATCGAACCCATGATCTTGGCGTTGCTAGCGCCATGCTCTACTATTTGAGCTACAGGAAAGCTTTATGGCAGAGTGGCCCGACAGAAGCCTCTCCTCAGTGCAAGACACATGAAAGCCCGCATGGAGTTTGCTAAAAAACACCTGAATAAGATTCTCTGGTCTGATGAGACCAAGATAGAACTTTTTGGCCTTAATTCTAAGCGGTATGTGTGGAGAAAACCAGGCACTGCTCATCACCTGCCCAATACAGTCCCAACAGTGAAGCATGGTGGTGGCAGCATCATGCTGTGGGGGTGTTTTTCAGCTGCAGGGACAGGACGACTGGTTGCAATCGAGGGAAAGATGAATGCGGCCAAGTACAGGGATATCCTGGACGAAAACCTTCTCCAGAGTGCTCAGGACCTCAGACTGGGCGAAGGTTTACCTTCCAACAAGACAATGACCCTAAGCACACAGCTAAAATAACGAAGGAGTGGCTTCACAACAACTCCGTGACTGTTCTTGAATGGCCCAGCCAGAGCCCTGACTTAAACCCAATTGAGCATCTCTGGAGAGACCTAAAAATGGCTGTCCACCAACGTTTACCATCCAACCTGACAGAACTGGAGAGGATCTGCAAAAAGGAATGGCAGAGGATCCCCAAATCCAGGTGTGAAAAACTTGTTGCATCTTTCCCAAAAAGACTCATGGCTGTATTAGATCAAAAAGGTGCTTCTACTAAATACTGAGCAAAGGGTCTGAATACTTAGGACCATGTGATATTTCAGTTTTTCTTTTTTAATAAATCTGCAAAAATGTCAACAATTCTGTGTTTTTCTGTCAATATGGGGTGCTGTGTGTACATTAATGAGGAATGAACTTAAATGATTTTAGCAAATGGCTGCAATATAACAAAGAGTGAAAAATTTAAGGGGGTCTGAATACTTTCCGTACTGTATATAAAAAATAAAATATCAAATAAATATGAATGTAAAGAGAAATGCTGATTCAAAATATTAATAAAAAACTATAATAAAATTATACTAAAATAATGGAGTAAATTGTAATGCTAATAATAACACTAACAAGTAAATAAAGCCTTAAAGGATTAGCAAGCAGCCTTAAGTAAACATGCTTTAATACAGCAAAGAACAAATTAACACACTGCATGAAATTTAACAAAGCTAAGCGTGTTAGTCTGCATTTACACCCCAAAATGTTTTGTCGATTACTTCATATATAGTGAATCTCAATAAAGCACCATCTGTCATTTGAACTACTTTTACGAAGCTTAAATTATTCCTTTAATCCATCAGCCTTGATAACGGAAAGCTATTTATTCATCTTTAACTTTTACAATAAAATATTCTTTTAAAAGCAAAACAATGCAGAGAACAAGTCAATAAAGGCTGTAAATATCCTGACTATAATAGACAACCATGATTCTGGGCGTGCAAGGACACTGTGTGTGTGTGACATTTAAACCGCGTGCACGAAGCTTGGCAAAGTACGGACCATAAACTGGACTTCTATTTGATTCTCTCCCACTCACACAGCTGTGAACCGGACAACGGAAACTTGGACCTGACAGAGAAAGGCGCTCGATCTGTTGAGCCCTCTCTGTGTGTGCCAGACGGCATGCTGGGTAGAAACTCTGTGTCCTTCATTACTCACAGCCCTGAGAAACTGACCCCTCTATATCAGCAACTGGACAGAGTCATGACAGCTCATCTCTCCAGACCAACTCTAAACTCGGCTTCCACATGGGGCTTCATTACAGGTCATCTTCATCAGCCCGACACTAATTCACCGATATGACTGGAGTTTGAAGTACCACAGCATTACCAACGCTTAAGAACGAGGAAAAGAGGAGTTTGTTTCTTCATGAAAAACATATTTGGAGAAATGTAGCATTGCATTACTTACTCAGCAATGGATGCGCTGCAGTGAATGGGTGCCGTCAGAATGAGAGCTGATAAAAACATCACAATAATCCACACCACTCCAGTCCATGATGCATGCATTTTAACTTTAACTTAAAGTTAAGTCCTCTATCTATATTGCTTTTTCCAGTGAATAAGTGTTCTGGTCTGAATCAGGAGAGAAATCTGCACAGATCAAGCAGCGCTTACAAGCCAAAACAGCTCGAAACAAATATGTGGCTGGATTTTGATGTGAGAGACAACAGGAGATGGACTTTTTCACTGGAGGAAGTGTTATTATGGACTTGTATTTTTGCCAGAAGCAATGGTTTGAAGTTAAAAGCATCTTAATGATGGATTTGTTTCAGCTTTTGTCTTCTCCAGATGTTAACTGATGGATTATTGTGATGTTTTTATCAGCTGTTTGGACTCTCATTCTGACGGCACCCATTCACTGCAGAGCATCCATTGCTGAGACACTGATGCAATGCTACATTTCTCCAAATCTGATGAAGAAACAAACTCATCTTGGATGAGCACATTTTCTACACATTTTCATTTTTGGGCGTTCTATTCTTCTAAACATGTTTTTTTTGTTGTTGTTTTTTTAAACTCATCTCTTGTCAGGTTCTGTTTTGAAAGGTCTTTATTGCTAAAAATCAATGGGATTTTACTTCTGGAGCATGGCAGTTGCACACTATAGCACTTTTATATAATTGAGGCAGTCGGCTGGCCTACTATGGACACAATCACTCAGGACCCTATTTTTTTTTAATTGATTGAAGCACAGTTGATTTAGCCCAGAGCGACGGGACACATCAGCGAGAGTGGAAATGATCAGAGACTCTGACAAATTAAGCTAAACAGACCCCCACTGAGGCTTATACTGACGACTATCATAGATCTCTAACTTGTCTAATTGATCGGCAACGCTCCATTTAACAGACAGACTCTAAATGACTCTTTCTTTCAGTCTGTTTGGAACGAATATTACTCGCATGTGTTTCTATGTCGTCCAATCAGATTCCAGTAACATGGGTTTAATGGCTTTCTAGGTAATGTTATTTGATCCAGCTTTAAACTGTATTATTTTATAGTCGGCAGCTATTTCTGGCTTACAGCTAAATCCCTGCACGTCTGATGAGTTTTTCTGGCCGCAGGAATCTTTGAAACATCTGTAACACATTTACTGTATGATGTTTCGCGCGGCAGATTTACACAACAGGTCAGTCGCAGCTTTATAAAGCTTTACGCACCGGTGAAGGAAACACATGAGCTGAACATCTCAGCGTCTGTCTGACCACATCCAGCGCATCACAGACCGCAAAACACACGCCAAACCGCTCTATTCAAAGAATGAATGCTTCTGTCATAGTCAACTAAATATTTTATACAACACATAATCCCAAACATTACATGTAGCTACAACCCTATTTTACATGTTGAACTGTTTTAAACAATATTAACAAATTCATGCATAGATGTTTATTATGCATGCAGTTTTTATGATTTTATATATATATATATATATATATATATATATATATATAGAAACATTTTTAATATTTGTTTGCACTTAAAAATAGAATAGCAAAAATAAAAACAAACTTTACAGATTCATATCGATAGAACGATAGATAGACAGATATAATAATTCACATGTAAAAATTCAAATTACATGTGTGGCATATATTATTACATTCATTTATGAGCGTCAGATAGATAGATAGATAGATAATATTTGTGTCATATATTATTATATTCATATATGAGCATTAGACAGACAGACAGAGATAGATAGAGCGATAGATAGATGGATAGATAAAAGTTAGTAAAAATTCTAAATAAAAGCTATAAATATTCAAAAGTTAATATTCAGAATACATGCATGCCATATATTAATTTATATATGATAGATAGATAGATAGATAGATAGATAGTTAGTTAGTTATTTTAAAAAATTCTAAATAAAAGCTATAAATATTCAAAAGTTAATATTCAGAATACATGCATGCCATATATTAATTTATATATGATAGATAGATAGGTAGATAGATAGGTAGATAGATAGATAGATAGATAGATAGATAGATAGATAAAAGTTATTAACTATTCAAAATACATGTGTGGCATATATTATTGTATGCATAAATGCGTTAATATCCCTTATACAGCTTCTACATGTGTTGAAAATAGCTCGTATGAATATTATTGATTGATGTATTGTTTACAGTGTATTGTCAGAAACCAGGTTAAACGACACTTCTCTGCACTGCTGGAACGACAACCAACTAAAACTACACTAAACCACTGTGGAAGTTTTCCCTGTCGTCCAGCCGAGGCTCGGCGGAGGCTTTACCCGTGTTGTGGTGGTTCTCCACAGGCAGCAGAGCGCTGAGCAGCACCGGCTGGGTTTTCTCCAGAGCCCAGCAGAACTCCTGGAAATGGTCCCTCTCCTTCTTCTCCACCAGCGTCTTGAGGAGCAGAAGGACCTTCTCGGCGCTGCTGGAGCAGTTCGCGTCGAGCTCCGCTCTCTCAGCCGGGCTCAGGCTGCCTGACTGGGCCAGCAGCTCCAGAACCACATCCACATCTGTGACGGACTCCGACAACTTTTGCTGGCACTGCTCTAACAACTCTTTGTGCTTGGGATCCATCACAGCCGGTCGCTACAGAACGACGCAAAGCGCTGAAAACAACGAAGCTCCGGTTAAAGAGTTTTTTGTGTGAAATTGAAAGAAACAAGAAGCCATATTTGCGACTTTGAGAGACTCCAAAGGTTTTTTTTCTTCTTCTTCTTCTTCGGCTCCGGAGAGTCTCACATCTTTGCCAGCTCTCGGTTTCAGATCGTTTGACGCTGGTCCGACGCCAATCGCAACTTTAACTCGCTTTCGATCATTTTAGATTTGTTATAAAGTTTGACAGTTTATCACAAATGATCGCCGTAACTCCAGCGAACAGAGGCGCGGCGGAGCTCCGCCATGACTCCACAACTCCGCAGCTGCTATCATCTGCCAATCAAAGGCCAGCGGCGGGAGGGGAACTGAAGACGGGGCGTGGCTTCAGCCTGCCAATCAAACCGGTTCAACGAGAGGGGAACGAGATAGGGGCGGGGCTGTTTCGTGCCACTCAAACCAGTTAAGTGGGAGGGGAACCCGAGAGGGGCGGGGCTTCCGATCAAACACACCTAGGCGTTCACTGGCGAGATTATCGATTTACAGACGAGTACAAAGTCGCAAAATGGTTTCATTTTTCTCTGTTTTGTTTATATGGTTTTCCTGTAATTGTCTAGTTTTGGGTGATGATGTCATCTCAATAACAAAAAATGACCTCAAAAAATGTTTTGCTGTCGAATGTGTTATTTTAGTTGGAGTTTATGTTAAATGTCTGATAAATATTCATATTAATTTTATGAATGAAAAACAAAACAAATGAAAAACAATACAATGGAGAGTAGAAAATGAAAAACAAATAAATTACATACACACTAAACATATAAATCTAATTCATCTAAAACTATTTTAAATAACCTTTCTATGTTTGCACTTCATTGTAAGATCACTGATGTAACTAATGAAGGCAAAAAAAATTAAATGGTGAAAAAAAAAGTATAAAATATGTATAAGGTGTATATGTAAATTGAACCTATATACCTAAACATAACTCAAGCTTAAAATGAGAAAATAAAGCCACCACTGCTAATTTTTAATGCTCAAGAACAGATGTAGTTTGCTCATGCTCAGGTTATTTGTAATTTAATTTGGTTGTGGTTTAAACAGCGAAGTCCATAAAGCACAGAATATGTAATATCTGACTTTGATAATGTTTGATTTTGTGTTGTTAACTCTGTGTAATGTGTAACATGAAGGCCTGCTGTATCCTCATCACAAGCACTGACAATAAAACACAGCCGGCTCATATTCAACAGTGCTGCTATTAAAACATGAGGAAGTATTTGAACTTATCAGAAATACACTCACCTCATTTAACTTTAATTATCAGGATGTAAATAATGAGGTAAAGTTGAGGGACGGATAAGGATGTCAGTTCATTTGTATATTTTGAACTTTTTACATTTTTATATCTTTTAAAATAACATTTTACATTAACGTGTGTGTGTGTGTCTGTGTGTGCCTGTTTTTCTATTCAGGTGGGGGCTTCGGGCTAAATTTACATTTTATGTAATTCAATTGCATAACAATTTTCCATCCATTTAGATTACATAGTTTTAACATTAAATCAATAAACTTAATGCAATTCATATGCATCAGTCATACGTGAATGAAACAGGTAAGATTTATGTAATAGATCACAGCAAAGTCCCCACACTGCTCAGTGTTCATGTGTTTCCAGACTACAGAGCAGTGTTGGAGTTAAGGAGATAATTATGTGATGATTGATCATTAATGATGAACAGCTGCTGTTATCAAGCAGAATCACCGAAGGAAAGAGAAACACAAGAACTACAACTGACTTCAGCCACAGCCGAAGATGAAATCAACTGAAATAAAAGACATTAAATCTCTCAAGATCTGATTAAACAACTCCACAAACAGCTTTATCAGCTTCACATTACTAACCAGATTGACTTTATTTCTGTCAGACTTCTAGAGAAGCTCTTATTGAGAATTAAGAGAGGTTTAGATGCTTTGTTTTGTTTGAAATCACCATCAAAGAGACCAGTGTTTCCTTTTGTTGGGCTCTTGACATTTTGGTGTTAGTATTATACGGGTTGCTTTAACTGTGTGTTTATATTAAACACGTTTAGCCAGTAAAATCAAGAATAAAAAATGAGTTGTGGGCAGATGATCCACTGACTTCATTTCAAGTCTAATTTCTGATTATATGGATTGCTTTAGATTTTTTGTATAGCTTCAGATCTTGCAGTATTGTAAAATCAGATAATGTGAATAATGTACAAATCACTGTGCACAAAAAGTTGTCGTCTGCAGCAATACAAAGACCAAAGACATCAAGAATCAGTATATGAATCTCAACAATAATCTCAGTGTTAAGACTGATTTGAGAGGATTTGTTGACGAATCTTCATGCATTATTCTTGTAGTGTACAGTATATGCTAAAGCTGCATGTGCATTGCACGTTTGAATGTGAAGCTCTGATGATCAGATTACAGATTCACATCATCTCCCTCAAACTTACTTCACAGATGGCATTTGGTATTGTGTAGATAAATAGATTCACATGATTATAGACAAAACACACAGATGAAGTGAAGAGACACTACAGCAGACCTGAGGTCATCAATACTGACCAGTTTATCCAATCAGCCAATCAAATCACTTCATTTACTGGCAATCAACCAGGGGTTACATGCTGATAACGGAGAAGACACAAAAAAGAAACATCTGAAAATGAATGAATCTAATCTAATAGTTTGTTATTAATACAACTACATATATTGCTGCAAGAAACAAGTAAAAAAAATAATAATAGAATAAGTAAATAGCAAAATTTTATAAAAGCTTTTCAAAATTTATTTGATTAAAAAAAAAAAAATCTAAAACTAAATCTGCCCTCACTTCATTAAAAATAAAATATAATATAACCTAACATATATAATGCAATATAACATAAAAGCTGGAGTTCACTGAGAATCATTCATGAAGTGTTTTTTATTATCCAGACACAAATGTTACTACACAACAGTACAGATTAGTTTGAGTGAACATACTAAAAACACAGGCAAGAAATCCCTGAAAAAGAGTAGTCTTCATGTTAATAGACAAGTCAGAATCTTCCGTTTAACTAGTGATTATCAGGATGAAAGATTGCTGACTTTACTGCCCTCTACTGCTGCAGCGATTCACATTCATGCTAGTTATGGACGATGACAACAAACAGGGCCAATCTCACAAAACTGAGCAGATTTCATCCCAAACGCAAAAAAAACAAAGGTCTGTTTTAGAGCCACAGATAGCTATGCATTACCACGAAGAAAGAAAAAACAATTTTATTAAGCAATGTTAGTATGTTGTAGTACAAAATATGGTTTAAATAGTTTTTACTATAAAACAGCATTTATTAAAAATCACTATTCAGAAAAATGACAATTACAAAAAAACATGTAAAAAGAAACACCTATTATGCATTAAGGAAATTTAGCTGAAAAATGTGTAAAAGTGTGATAATGCAAACTATCTCAGTGTTCCTAAAATAGGCTTGACTTTAAGCAAAGATCATTTCTAATTTTATATTTTGATTTTGGGGTGAAATATGGCACGTTTTCATGAGACTGACCTGTCAAGACCTTCATGATGATTGACATAATCCTATATTCTTCTTGCATTGAGATCATAAAGCTCACTATATAAAAATTATGGCATATATTTCAGTATTTCAAGAGACTCAGTCGTCCAAGGCATTTCAGATTTCAGTGATGAAGAACAGATTGTATTTTTGGTTGCAAGTGACAGCACAGATTTGGCATCAGGTACTGAAGACACTGTACAAAATATAGCTTCTCTAGATATCATGCATAGTCTGAATAGATAGCAAAATAAAACTAATAATAAACTTTTATAGTAATAATTTTTCTAAGGCACAAATTAAATCCTATTTTTGGCTGTGAACTTAATAAAGCAAAGAGAGATTACAGTATTAGTTAACATGACACTATTGATATTATTTGACATATTGATATACGAGCATGATTAATATGATGACGTCACATATCCAGTCATCATGGTAACGCATCTGACTTTCTGGTTCTTCAGTCACTTCCTCCGCACAGCTTCAGGAGCAGTTTCTTGTAATCGCCAGAGGTGTCTCCCTGAAGATTTGAGAAAAATTATATGCAAAAAAACAGTCACAATACTATTTCTAGCTTCAGAAGCATAAATAAACTCTTAAATGTATTAATTAAGCTTAAATATTATATATATATATATATATATATATATATATATATATATATATATATATATATATATATATATATATATATATATATATATATAAATTGAAAATGAAAATGAAAAATTAAAACCAAAAATGTATTGAAGGTTTCTAAAGTTTATCTTTGATAATATATTTTTAAAAAATTGAAATCAAAATCTGGTCTCACTTCATTAAAAATCTGTTGATGTTTCTTTTTTGAAATAATACAATACAATATAATATGTTTGTTTGTTTGTTTGTTTATAATTTAGCACCATGCCAGAAACCACAGCGAATAGGGGAAAGTTAAAAAATAGAAACTGTTAAAATAATCTATGTATTTTAGTGTTGCATATGCATGATATAGTTTGCATTTTAAAACAGAAGAACCTCACGTGTGTTATTTAGCGGCAGCACTCATGCATTCACACAAATCTGTGGTCTGTAGCTGAATCAGTTGGTGACACAAATTTCCCACAGCCACATATTGTGTGTTGCACACACAGTATCTCACAGAAGTGAGTACACCCCTCACATATTTGTAAATATTTTATTATATCTTTTCATGTGACAACACTGAAGAAATGACACTAAATTTGCTGTCCCCTCAAAATAACTCAACACACAGCCATTGATGTCTAAACCGCTGGCCACAAAATTGAGTACACCCCTAAGTGAAAATGTCCAAATTGGGCCCAATTAGCCATTTTCTCTCCCCGGTGTCATGTGACTTGTTAATGTTACAAGGTCTCAGGTGTGAATGGGGAGCAGGTGTGTTAAATTTGGTGTTATCGCTCTCACTCTCTCATACTGGTCACTGGAAGTTCAACATGGCACCTCATGGCAAAGAACTCTCAGAGGATCTGAAAAAAAGAATTGTTGCTCTACATAAAGATGGCGTAGGCTAAAGAAGATTGCCAAGACCCTGAAACTGAGCTGCAGCACGGTGGCCGAGACCATACAGCAGTTTAACAAGACAGGTTCCACTCAGAACAGGCCTCACCATGGTCAACCAAAGAAGTTGAGTGCACGTGCTCAGCGTCATATCCAGAGGTTGTGTTTGGGAAATAGACGTATGAGTGCTGCCAGCATTGCTGCAGAGGTAGAAGGGGTGGGGGGGTCAGCCTGTCAGTGCTCAGACCATACGCCGCACACTGCATCAAATTGGTCTGCATGGCTGTCGTCCCAGAAGGAAGCCTCTTCTAAAGATGATGCACAAGAAAGCCCGCAAACAGTTTTCTGAAGACAAGCAGACTAAGGACATGGATTACTGGAACCATGTTCTGTGGTCTGATGAGACCAAGATAAACTTATTTGGTTCAGATGGTGTCAAGTGTGTGTGACGGCAACCAGGTGAGGAGTACAAAGACAAGTGTGTCTTGCCTACAGTCAAGCATGGTGGTGGGAGTGTCATGAGTTCTGCCGGCACTGGGGAGCTACAGTTCATTGAGGGAACCATGAATGCCAACATGTACTGTGACATACTGAAGCAGAGCATGATCCCCTCCCTTCGGAGACTGGGCCGCAGGGCAGTATTCCAACATGATAACGACGACCACTGCCTTGCTAAAGAAGCTGAGGGTAAAGGTGATGGACTGGCCAAGCATGTCTCCAGACCTAAACCCTATTGAGCATCTGTGGGGCATCCTCAAACGGAAGGTGGAGGAGCGCAAGTTCTCTAACATCCACCAGCTCCGTGATGTCATCATGGAGGAGTGGAAGAGGACTCCAGTGGCAACCTGTGAACCTCTTCTGAACTCCATGCCCAAGAGGGTTAAGGCAGTGCTGGAAAATAATAGTGGCCACACAAAATATTGACACTTTGGGCCCAATTTGGACAATTTCACATAGGGGTGTACTCACCTTTGTGGCCAGCGGTTTAGACATTAATGGCTGTGTGTTGAGTTATTTTGAGGGGACAGCAAATTTACACTGTTATACAAGCAGTACACTCACTACTTTACATTGTAGCAAAGTGTCATTTCTTCAGTGTTGTCACATGAAAAGATATAAAATATTTACAAAAATGTGAGGGGTGTACTCACTTCTGTGAGATACTGTATGTATATATCTGAATAAAGCATAAGGATTGTGCAGTGTATTGTACATGCGTGTGTGTGACGTACAGAGATGGCAGTGTAGAGCGACTTCCCGTACAGCCGCAGATACTCCTGTCTGATATCCAGCATGTCCACCTCAGAGCGGGACACCATGATGCGGATCAGAGTCCTGTCTTTGGTTCCTGCGCCCTAAATAAAGGTAAACAACATCAACAGGTCATGCATGCTTATTAACCCACAGTGGGATTTTACTCACATACATACATACAATGTTCAGAAAACAAGCCTCATGCAGATCAGTGCTGGATTTACTGGGGCAAAAAAACACAGCGTACATAAAAAATAACCCACTTCTAATCATCAGACCTGCTGCTGAATGACAAAACCATAGCAAAACAACCACATAACCACACATTCTCTACCTGCATGGCTTTGTGGAGACGTTCAGCAAAGTAGGCAGGAGTGTTTTTAATGCACTTCACTGAAAAATACACAGATGGAACATGATTAGAAACTATACACATTACTTCATATTACAGAAAGAGAAATAGTTTATTGAGATTATTACTAACACATTTAATCAGTTGCAGAATATATTTTTATCATAATCATGTTGCAATATTTTTATTGTGATATTTTAAGTAATAAGCCTTCAATTTTACAATGTTTAAAGAGGAAACTTTGGCTAAAAACATTCACATAAATCAGACACTGTAGAAGGGCAACAAAAGTGTTCTAGGAATATGCATTTAATACCGTTGTTTTGTGTTACAAGTTTTCTAAAATGTTGTTATGTTTAAATATGCAAATGATCTATTATCTAATTAAATAAATCTGAACATTGGATAAAGCCTGATTCAAAATATTCATTTTATTTTGTTGACATATAAGAGTTAAAGGTTTTTACAAAGAGGATTTTGGATTTCTCTTTTTGTAACTCCAGAAATCAGAAAATACTGTCAACAGCCTGGAAAAATACATTTTCACTATGCTTTTAGGAGTAAAATGCTATATAAACCAGATCACATGATATATGAACAAACCCCACAGTAAAAACCTTTAGAATATAAACAGGAATAAAACTGCTAAGTGTGGTGTGTGTAGGTGCTGCTGAAGTGAAGAAAAAACTTTTAAAGATACGGTTCGTAGTTGAAATCTACGTACACAAACAGATAAAGTGCAATAATAAAATCAGGTCGAATGAGATATGAACAAAACCCTTGGTAAAAACATTCAGATTATATATTGAAATAAAACAGCCAAATTTGGTGTATGTAAGTGATGCTGAAGTGGAGAAAAAAAAAAGTTTTAAAGGTATGTTTTGTAATTGAAATCTACAGACACAAATAGATAAAGTGATATAATAAAATCCAGCCAATCATATATGAACAAATCCTTCAGTAAAAACCTTCGGAGTATAGAGAGGAACAAAACTGTAAGATTTGAGGTATGTAAGTACTGCTTAAATGGAGAAAAAAACTCTTTTTGAGAAAACTTCCTTTAAAGAAATGCATTGTAAATGAAATTTAAAGCCAAAAACATATAAAATGCAATAATAAATCCGGCCAATGATATATGAACAAACCCCTCAGTAAAAACCTTCAGAATATAGACAGGAATAAAACTGCTAAGTGTGGTGTGTGTAAGTGCTGCTGACGTAGAGGAAAAACTTTTAGAGATATGTATTGAAATTGAAATCTACAGATGCAAATAGTTAAAAGTGCAGTAAAACAAACACATAAATGTGTATTTTGGATGTTTTCCTTTCACTAGTCTAAAAAAAAAAAACCTCAAGTTTTATGTAGGATCTTAGGAAGCAAAACAGCCCAAAATCTTAGAATTGAGACCTGTGCATGAAAAAAAACAATGGTTTTGCCTATTGTGTCATGTTTGCATATGCAAAACATTTAGGCATTTTACTCATCATAACCTCCAATCTGCATTTTATTCAAAACAACTGATTCTATTCCAGTGCTGTAATTGGCTATTTCTGCCTGCTTCATCTAGGTCAGCTGTTGGCTGATGTTTCTGCTCAGGACCAATCAGAGCTCAGTACCCACCCACTGCCACCATTCCAGACTCCACGTTTCCAGACATTTCACCGCAGATGCTCTTCTCAATGTCTTTGCCGCACATCTGCTGGTACTCATGAAACACTGCGAAAGACATCATGTCCAAATGTTACTGACAATCCGTACAAACCGGGTGTGGCGTATCATTTAATCTGCATTATCAGTGAATAATGACTTCATATTCAGTCTGTTCCTAACACAAAACTATCATACCACGTCTAATATAGTGCATAAGTCAAATGTCAACTTATGAGATTTTAAGCTCTTTTTTTTGTCCTTTTTAGAGCTTGACAGCTGCATTCACCATGAAATGTTTAGTGTTAGAAATAACAGGTTTGGAATTTCATTTTTGGCAATTATGGTCTAAGAAAGAGCAAATAAATCAGAGAAAATAATTGAAAACAGCAACAGCAGTTGAGGAAGTTTCATCTGATTCAGGGAACTCAAGTGAATAAATCTCTTTCTAGTTGACTGCTTTTGAACAGATTGTCCTAGTTAGGGAAATAACAGCAGTTCCTGTGTATTTCTGTGGCTGTTTAACCGCAGTGTGCTGATGGTTTTTTACCTTGTCTCAGATGAGGTTTACTGCGAGCGCACAGAATCGCATTAAACTGAGACTCGTCCGTGCCGACTTTATTCTCTCCTGCAGCGTAGAGTTTCTGCAACACAGAAAACATCACGCAAATGCATATAAGTGGACGACAGCAGCCTGAAATACACATTTACATTAAAACCTGAATTTGTTTAACAAATCAAGTCTTTTCTCCAACCTGAGCATCCTGTTTGGCCAGAGAAATATCCACAGTCTCTCGCTCATCTCGATTACCCTGAAAACAAAAGATAGAAAGCATTTTATCTGTACAGTTCAGATTTCACTTCTAGTTTCAAAGGCAAATGGATATTTTGTGTTGGTCTGCAGCAGTATTGTGATAGTTTTCTTACATATTTTCTTCTTTGTCCTTTTTATTTAAAAATAATATATATTTTAGTAAATAACTTATATGGTAAAGGAAATCAAATCAAATCTAAATATTAGGTGAAAATCTAAAACTTAAAATAAAAACTAAAATAAATACTGAAAATTTTAAATAAATTGAAATTAATGTTATAAACTAAAATTAAAATGAAAACTGACTACATAAAATTAAAAGCAATTACTATTAAATTAAAAGCTATTAAATTTGATTTAGTGTTGCGTATGCATACTATTACTATACTATAAGAAATAATACTAGCTCAAAGTATTACTTAAAATATTGTAATAGGAAATGTCAAATATTTATTCACAAGATTACAATGTTTTATAAATCACCTACATTTCCATCGCTACTTTTTATTTCTGCTTTAAGTTACATTAAATTAAATTAAATGATTACATTTTAAGACACAAAAAAAAACAACTGTCATCCAAGAGGTTTGAAAAAATGGCTGCGAGTTTGATTTGACTGTAATCAAGAAACTATTTTTGTATTTTCTCGTTATCGTTCATATTTTTAAAGATATGGCTAAAAGCTCTGCGATTAATGATCCTCAATACATCAAATTCCCAACAAGAGTAATATGTAAGATGTAATGAAAGACCCAAAGCTGACTGTACGGGCCGCTGAGTGTCTGTACCTGAGATAGAGAGACGAGCAGACGGCGGAAATGTCCAGACGTGTCGCTGCTGATGGCGTCCTCCAGAGATTTACCGTATTCTAAACAACAAACACTCATCTGAAGCGGTTTCTCATAAACCTCTACTAACTAAACACGTGATCCGAGATCTTCAGTAGGTTTGTGAACACAGACTCACCTGCTTTATAGATCTTAGTAACCTCCTGAATCTCAGCATTGCCACGAGAGGACAGAATCTCTATGAGACAGGCCTCGTCGGTTCCTGCACCCTGAAAACACCAGTTACAAATACAAATCTCAGGTTTTAATCATCTGAAAAGTGCTGTGACGTTAATTGCATTATAAAAGTTGCTTTGGAATTTAAATCAAGCACACAAAACATTTGGACCGGTGCTGAATGAGAGACGTATGAGAGCCTGTTTATTTATTTCACACACCCTAATAGTTTCAGTTTCATGTTAAATACATTTGTTTAGGCTTGCGGTTTATAATAAAATGTTCTTTAGAATGAAAGACACTACAATTTATGTTTCTATCTTTCATTCCTCTTGTCATCTGAAAACTGTTCAATTTAAATGATTTGTTGTAGAGTGAGAGAAACTAAGGTATATTTATGTTTGGTTTTAAAAACATTTATATATCATTTACTGCTATTTTACATTATTTCTGAATCTAATAATAAAATGTGACTTTTAACCTACAACAATACTACTTAATGTGTGTTTTTTTGCTCTCAACAATGCAATTTTGACCAGCTGTGACTTAGAGTGTTTTTACAGAATGTATTTTACAGGCGTATTTTTGATAACCAGAGCTGGGTTTTTATTCAGAATCAAGATACATGATTTAAAAGTTAAAATACTTTTTTTTTGTTTATTCACTTAAAACTATTAAGCATCCTCATATTTATTTAAGAAAGCTGTTTCTGCCACAAACTAATAAAATGAAAAAGGCAATTGCAACCTTTTATCTCACAATTCCATTTTTTTCTCACTAAATATAATGAACGAACCAAATATAAACTCAGATCAGCAAGATATAATCTCAAAATGTGACTTTTTTTTATGTCTCGCTTTTTTTTTTTCACCATGGAATAAAAATGTTTTTTTAATACAAGTAAAAAACTTTTAATCTCACAATTCAGTCTTTTATCTTCACAATTTAGAGTAAACATCTCACAATTCTCATTTTTCTTATCAGAATGCAAGTTTATATCACGCAATTCTGAGGAAAAAAGTAAGAATTGTGAGAAAAAAAAGTTGCAATTACCTTTTTTATTTTTTATTCTGTACCAGAAACAAACAAAAAAACAGAATTCCGAGATGCAAGTCTTGTTAAGAAACGGAGAAAACTGAGAATTCTCGAGGAACGTCGGAATTGTGAGATAAAAAGTCACAATTACCTTTATTATTTGTTTATCCCATGGCAGAAACAAGCTTCCAGATACATTTAGTTTCCAGTCGCTTTCATATTTTCAGCATATTTTCCCAGTGTGGGATGATAATCACAGACTCGGCGCGCGTCATTCATTCCAGTCTGGCAGTATTTCTGCTCTCGACTCTGTAATTATGTGTCTGTGTTTCATTAATGAGTGCAGCAGCATATGAGATTAAGCGAAAGCACACTTGGCTTGTATATTGGTACGTTTCCCTGCATGCTGCACTGGGATAAAGCACTCAGTTTTATCAGCATTGAATGTACGATTGGTCACTTTTGAGGTTGTATTTCAGTTAGGATACCGCCTACGTAGATGGCAAGGCAGCTTGCTAGGATTTGGAAAAGAGATGTTTAAACAATTGACCAATATATCCAGTATCTAAATCTCACCGATATGGCCTCCCTGAGTTCAGAGGCATCGAACTGCGTAGGAGACTTCAGCATGGCCACCACCAGATTCTCAAAGTTTCCAGTCAGCTCCGACTTCAGGTCGCTCATCAGATCCTGCAAAGCATTTTAAAGGCAAAGTTATACGCAAGAAACCACAACACAGTCTTTCACATTATCAGGTATTTGATGCTTCATTCCTCATATGTTCACCTTGCCGTAAGTGGTTTTATACGCCGCCTTCAGCGGCACGCGCTGCTTGATGGATCGACTGCCGAGAAGCTCAATAATGGCGCTTTCATTGGTTCCTGCGAGCAAAACACATTCAGCTCTCTGTATATTAAGACATGTGAACGTACAGTACACAAAACATTTTTTGTGGTTGATATAAATGGAAATTATTTTGGATGAATTTCTTCTCACCGAAGCCCTTCATGGCTTTCCGCAACACCTCGACGTCTCTGAGCGGGTCGGCGCCAGGAAAATCCTTCATGGTACCGCGGTAACCCTTCTAAACATAAACAACACAACAAACACTTCCAATCACTCACATATTACAATTTTTTATATTTCTATTTTTATTATATATTTTATAAATTGTAAATAAATAAATAAAATGCTAAACTAAATTAAAACTAATTACTTTTTTTTAATAATTAATCATGATTATCTGATTAATTTCAATGTGTTTAATGGCATCTTTTTTACTAAGTACTGATGTATTTTTGTTTTTATTGATCATTTAACATTACAGTAAAGTTGTGGCATCATTTTAAACAGGCCTGAACTGCTACAGAACTTTAAAAAATATTATAACTTTTAATTTAAATAAACTAAAAACAATCATCACATAAGCCCATTATAATAAATGTTACATTTAGCTGTGTTAAGTGCTTGAATTGTTTTAATACATTAATCAGAAAAAGGTAATTTCGTAAAAAGAAATATTATATATAATTAATAAAATATATCCCATATATCTATACATAAAATTGGATGGATGGATATAAATACACGTGTGCACACACACACACACACATGCATATATATATATGTATATGTGTGTGTGTGTGTGTGTGCGTGCGTGCGTGCGTGTTTGTGCGCGTGTATATAGGTGAAGTAAATGGATTGTGAAAGCTATTTCACACTTGCTTCAAACTACAGAAAACGGTTGTATTGTGAAAATAAGACATTCAGCATGTCCAGATTCCTGTTTCAATAGGAAGTTATCAAATCACTGAGGTCAAGTGTTGTTATTTCCTGTTTTCTTTCGTGTCTCTCTTATTCTACCTGCCCAGTTTGTTCTTGGATTACTGGATACGGTTTCATTGACTATACACATAAGAGCAATGCTAGATGATGAAATATTGTAATTTCAGGTCGGTGACCATGATCATCTAAACCAAACAAAAGCTCCTTGTGGCTGATGAAGCTGACAGTCTCTCACATTGATAGCAGGACCGGCTGGTGGTGTCGGTCCGGTCGGGACGCCCCCTCCGTACCCGGGCATAGACGGGTTTGGAGCACCAGGGTACGCGGGCATGGGCTGCTGTCCCGGCGCTGGGCCCCCGGGGTAACCCTGAGGCATTCCTCCACCCGGCTGCACAGATCACAGGACATTATAAGACGGGTCACATGATGCAGACTTCAGTAGTAGAGCTTAATCGATTTAATTCTGTAGTGCATTTAAAAATACATCACATAACTGATTATGCACAATAAAAGAGGCAGAAATAAAGGGATTCTTACAGCTCCAAAGCCGGGTTGGCCGCCCCATCCACCTGCTAACAACACAAATAACTCATATAACAATACAGACATAAAGCCCATCAAAGCACAACAAACAACGCAAAGAATTATGCAACTATATCATTTTTTTTAATTACACATGATAATAAACACTTTTAAGGCCATATGAAATCCGTTAGATTTTTCCTAAAAAAAATTCTTAGCTTTCTGTTTTACTTTTTCTGTATTTTCACGTTTTCATGTTTTGATTAAATTTTAACAATCAAAAAGGATGTCTAAGCAATCAAATTAAAATTTGAACAATTCTAATATTATCGTTATGAAATGTGGTTTATTTTTAAAGAAATTCTGTGTGGTCTGTTTTAATTTTTATGGATTCTGTGTATTATAATTTAATACAAATATTGTTATCAAAAAGGAATCAAATAAATTAATGAAATTTTAAATAAAATGTATTTAAAAAATAATGAATAAAACTTAATGTTTTTATTAAGAATAAAAAATAAAACATTTTTTTAGAAAAAGTGATCCACAACTGTTTTAATTAAAACACGTAAAAAAAATGCATGAAAATGTAAAATAAACTATTATTGTTGTTGTTGTTATTGTTGTTACTTTGAAAAGTACATTCTACAGTACAGTACATTTCATTTTAATGACAATGTAACAGAAATAACTGTTTATTTTTATCAGCATGCGAACAGATTCATTGTCAAATTAGTGAGAAGAAATGTGCTCTTATTAATATCTAAAAAATTATATGTATACACGTACACACACACACACACATATTTTATATATATATAAATTAAAAATACAATATATGTATATTTTTTTTAAATGATGCATCATAGACAGGAACTGATGCATTGCAAATTGAATGCATAGACAAAGATTTTCCCTCCAGTCTTATTTTTTACAACCATGCAAACAGACATTAGAACTCACATTATGACTTATATTTAATTGCCAATACATCCGATTAGTGCTCAGTTTTTCAGAAGCTGTGGTCAGTTGTGAAGCCCATTAATAACACCAGAGCATCCAGCAGCAGGAACACACACTACGACCAACAACAATCCCATGATGCTCCTGCGTGCAGAGCTCAGACTAACCGCACTGACCTGCAGGGGGCATGTTGGGGTAGGTCCCGGGCTGGGCGGCAGGGTAACCTCCTGCCTGGGGTGGGAAGCCTCCTCCCGGGGCAGCTGGGTAACCGCCAGCCTGAGGAGGGTATCCACCGGCCTGGGGAGGGTATCCTGCTCCGGGGGGAAACGCTCCGGGCTGAGGGGGGTAGTATCCGCCCTGAGGAGGATAGGCTCCCGGTTGGGGTGGATATCCGCCTGGGGCCTGCTGATACGGGCCGGAGGCGGACGGGTAACTTCCACCTGCAGGGGGGTATCCGGGGTAACTCATCTCTGACACCTGCACACATCAGGACATTTACAAGATTATATGTGCCCCTGCAGCACAAAAGCAGTCATAAGCAGCACAGGTATATTTGTAGCAATAGCCAACAATACATTGTATGGGTCAAAATTATAGATTTTTCCTTTATGCCAAAAATCATTAGGATATAAAGTAAAGATAATGTTCCATGAAGATATTTTGTAAATTTCCTACTGTATATATATCAAAACTTAATATTTGATTAGTAATATGCATTGCTAAAGACTTCATTTGAACAACTTTAAAGGCAATTTTCTCAATATTTAGATTTTTTTGCACCCTCAGATTCCAGATTTTCTGGCAAGACTTCAAATGGTGGTCGTGCAGCATCCTGCTGTATTTCAGTCATTTTATGACATTCACTTTATCTTAATTACTATTTACATCTGCACAATAAAATCTGCAGTCAGAAGTTCAGATGTCATTCTACTGTCTCATATCACGGTCTTTGTTTATCATTCACTGAGTGTTTTTCCTTCTAAAAAAATGTAATGGTTTATCATGAATAATGTAAGAAAGTAAAATGAACACAATAAAACAATTAATTAGACAAAGATCTGCTTTCTCTTGCTCTCTCTCAATACCATATTAAGATTTTTAGATCTTAATTTTTCATCCCTCATTTTTGTACCTGATTTGCAGCAATTGCACATTTTTTGTTTGTTTACAAAAAACTGCTGTACATTTTGCACATAGTTCTGCCATAATATTTTTAATTATATGAACATATAATGTTACATACTACATAATATATAATATGTATATATTTTTTTAAATAAGTACAATGATTTTTTAAATAAATGTATTTATTTTTATGACAATTTTTACAGTGATGAGGTACATTTTAATAACCTATTCAAATATATTTATAGTTGTTCATTTTTATCCCTCATTGCTGTACAGTGTTTTGCATTTTTGTTTTAACTTTTGCACATAGTGGTGTTTATATATATATATATATATATATATATAGTGCTCTTTTCCTTGCAAAGGTCTTATTAATTTCTCTTTAAAACAGTTTTTATAGTGCGGAGTCCCATTTTTATAATCTTGCTTAGGGCCCCTCAAACATTCGGGCCGGCCCCGTCTGTATTAGCATGATAAGGACTCTTTAAAACCTTTGAGGAGTGAATATTTCAACATTGCAATCCAACACCCAATACCACTGACCAAACAATACATATATGCGTGCATGTCGGCTGCAGGTTTATCAGGCGTGTTCTGCTTATACAGGTCATAGGTTAACAGAACAGTAAAATAAATTTGAACTTTGGAACCAATTTTCATTTACAGTAGCATATAAACACTTACTGATCTAAAGCTTTTTAGCTTTACTTAAATACCCAGATGTTTAAACTATGTATAAATTAGACATCCAAATTAATAAAATCAGTGAGAATCACACATGATCTTCAGGCTTTGTTCATCTCTCAATCAGCGCTGTATTGCATTGCATTATATGTTTTGATCATATAAATGTCATCATATTATTGGAGAAACAGAGTGATGACTGATATTTACATCATTTTATGTAAGTATTTGCTATACTGTTATAATGATCTCACTGATTTATATTACAGGCAACAGAAGTTTGGTCATATAAATATCAGCATCTGCACCAAATTGCATATTTTTGCTCAGTTTGAGCTGTTTCTCCTCCATATTCTCACTGTAAAACCTGATGGATCAAATATGACACTTGATACAAATAAGCTAAAACACATATGCAAACATTTTTTTTTTTTTTTTATCTAGTCTAAAGGTTTAATAGGTCCTAACTGTTAAAAAAATATATATAGTATTTCATATGTCAGGGTTAAAAGGAGAATCTTTAAATAAATGGTGCACAAACTTTTTCCAACAAAGATATAAAGTGCCATAACTTTTCCATTTGCAATTTTAAAAATGTCCTCTCATTTACAAATAATTTTAGCTAGAAAAAATACTTTGAAATTCCTACGGTAAATATGTAGCCTATTTTCTACTGACTTTTCCAGAACACACTACCAAACCTCACTGATATTTCCAGATTTTCCAAGACCACAGAAACCCATTTTGTACAATTATGTATTATTTAATATGGCTCTTTTAATCTACTTACAGAATTAATCTGTATATTTAGTTTAACTCAGAGTTAACCAAGTCTGACTGATAAATACTAGTCAGTGGGGAAGTCAACATTTTGAATCAACTTGAGGGTTAGTAAATAAATCAAATTTTTGGTGTTACTATCCCTTTAAGGGTTCACTAACTTTCTAGCGTGACTGCATGCGGCTAGCGAGCAGTGGTTTAATTCTGCGTGCTTGTTAAACCAGAGATGAGCAGTTAAACCTCAGACCTGCAGTCACGCACACGCCTGACATCCTACTTTACACGACCAGAAATCATCATCATCTCACTGCTTTATGGGAGAAACGCGGCACATCTCATGTCTAAACATGTACTGAAACACTCACAGTCTAACAGTCGCATACTAACGTTACATACTGTAGCCTAGTACACATTGTTTGGAGCTTCGACAAATACGCATCGCTCTCTCTGCCTACAGACAAAAAAAATGGCAGCCGAATATTTCGTATTACACAACACACACCCAAACCATCTGAAAACACGCATCTCAATCCGCAAACATTTAGAACATTCGACATTGTTTTGGCTAATAAACATCTAAAGAACGCGCTTAACACGGAATCACGCACAAAAAGTAACATTGTGTTACATTGTATCAAGCGCGTCACGCTGAAAACACCACAAACGCGCGAAACGTTCAATGTATTGTCGTTTTAACGCAGTAAGAAAGATTGTAAATGAAAAACTTACTGTGATGTGATGATTGGAGGTCGCAAGTATGGACTGAAAATGAGGAAGTGGAGGGCGGCGGTGTGTCACGGTGGGTGTGACCCGATCCTGTCTAACACATCCAAATGAAAACACATCCCTGTCCTGCAGGATTTCTTTAGTAGTTACTTGTTTTTAGGAAAAAGAAAGATTGCTTGAATGATTCTAAGCTATTGTGGATTGTTACTTATTTACTAGTATGACTACTTTTTAGCCTACTAATAAGTAATCCAAATGTTTAAGTCTGTAGCAGCTAACAAAAATATGTTTTAAGTATGTTTTGCTAACGTTCCCCGTTAAAAGAGTCCAATTTTTGTAAATTATTATTATTATTTTTCTTTGGTATACAGACGTTAAAGTAACATTCCATTTTATAACTTTGCAAACATCACAGGAACGTTACTTTTGAATGTTCTCTGAACGTTCTGAAACATTTAGTAACATTATACGAACTTCTAACCAGAAAGTTCAATGATTGATGTATAAATTATGTTTCAGTGCTCACTTTTTGAGAACATTGTTACAGCCCAGATAACTTTAAACAAACGTACTATTAACGTTAATGCAAGAATGTTTCTTCATGACTTTAAGAGAACGTTGCCAGAATGTTCTGAGAACGTTTCCTGTTGGCTGGGCTATGCCCTTGTATCAGCTTTCCAAATAGTGACAACTCTTTCAATCTGGAAAGAAAAAAGACAAAAATGCTGAAAACTATGGTTTCCAGTTTTTGTAAGGATACCAACCCTGCTAAAAAAAACAAACAAACAATAGAAGCCCAATAGAAACCATCACAGAAATTCCAATGGTTTCCATTAAAATACCATTATAAACCATTAGCTTTTTCTAGTAAAACCATTACAAAATTCCTTTTTGTAGTGTGTTTTGGGCATTTTTCCAATAGGATTTAACATCCCACCAATAGAATCCATCACATACCAGTAGACACCATTATAGTTTCCATTAAAACCAATACAATTCCCATCATAACCGTTAAAACCATTACATTTTCTATTGTGTTTTGGGCAGGGCTCTATTGTTTTTTTCAGCAGGGAAACATCTGAACGTAGTATAGGCTAATATTTGTGTACCTCATGGAGAACTTTATAACATTTGGTTTTAATGAGTGCAAAAAACTGGTTTGTGTGGCAGATCTGTATCATGTAAAACAACAGAGAAAAGCCTCTTCACATGACTAATTCTGACCATGACATTGCATTTGAAAGAAGGTGGCGGTTGTCCAACATAAACAAACAACCATTTGCATGAAAACGACAGACGCTCCTCTTCTCTTCCACCTATGTCATGTGACTCACGTCTGTCCCGGCCTCTCACTCACTCAGACAAACATGTATAGAAATAAAAGAGTCTTATGGGCTTGGCTTGAGTTTTCTTCAGAAGCATGTGTGAACAGCAGTGGAAAAACTGGTCACGTTTACGTCAGGTGCGTCCTGACAGTTGCACGTCATCCACTTCCAGATTAGGGAGGGAAACACCATTTCTAAGAATTTCCAAGGCTTGCCCTGAGCTTTACAAAACATCACGCAAACCATAATAAACTGCAGATTTCATTTTAGAACTCCTTTAATTCTCACAATATGAAATAATATTTATGTTTATATGTAACAAGCTGTTTAGGGAAACACACCAAAAGACACACACACACACACACACACACACACACACACACACACACACAGACAAAAGGAGTGTCACATTTCACAAAGTTAAACTGCTTTGCTTTAAACAGCCTGTAATAGATTGACACGAACACCAGAGGGCAGAATCTGCACCTGATCACATTGAGTCAGGGCTGGATTTTGATTTAAACTGATTTCATCAAATTAAGTCACAAAATGAGTTGCATAAGTCTGACACAACAATAAAACACACTGGGATTCAAAAGGTGATGAAAATAAACATGAAGCTTATTAAACTTTGAAAAACAGAATACAAAGCAGTTATCTAAAATTTAGAAAAACAGTTGCAGTTGGACACTAATAAAATGTAGTCAATTTGTGACTCATATACAATACAATAATGTAATGCAAAGCAATATA
The DNA here is from genome assembly GCF_012432095.1 of Onychostoma macrolepis. Classification (NCBI taxonomy): domain Eukaryota; kingdom Metazoa; phylum Chordata; class Actinopteri; order Cypriniformes; family Cyprinidae; genus Onychostoma; species Onychostoma macrolepis. The sequence continues at coordinate 1,739,091 of NC_081166.1, read as the reverse complement.
TTATGATTATTACAAGCATATATTTACCATGGTAACTTACTGATGCCAAGACATCTGGATGTATTATAGCCTAGTATATGTATAGCTTTTGGAGAACTTTATTGTAATAGGTTTTAATGAGTACAAAAACTGGTTTGTGTTTCTGATTTATATGATAAAAAACAACAGCAGAGAAACCCCCCTTGTTCATTTTAAATATATATTAAATTTGTGTTAAAATATGTTATTATACATGTTATTTACTGTTGGTAGGATGTTTTGCGTTAAAGAGCCTAGAAAAGTAAAATTGTTACAAAATTGTTCATTTTAATAAATCACGAATTAAGTTTTTTTTTTTTTTTTAATGATATCTCCGTGAAATGTAAAACGGGTCTCAGCTCATGAATATTAATTAGTGCTGACGCGCATCGGAATCCTCGAAATGGGGAAGTGCGTGTTTTTGAATATTAATTATATTATGATGACGTTTCTTGGTAACCTTCCAATGGCGACGGCACAGCTTATGAATATACATTAGCCAACCCTTGAGCACAGCAGGATTGGTGAAGTGCGGTGAATAATACACGCTTTAACTTTCCTCCTCAGACTCAGAGCTGCACGAGCTGTCCCGTCTCATCACTGAGCAACAATGAGCCGATAACAGTGCCACACATCGACAAACACCAACTTTTTATTCTGAGCTGGACTGCTGCATAAGGAAGATGAGTTTGGACGCGGTTTATCAGCCTGCGCAACTTTTGAACTGGGTTTATCTGTCGCTGCAGGAGTCTGAAGAGAACTACAGCAACAAACCAAAGCAGGATCTGGACTCGCACCTCAACTCCAGCATCATCAGCAGCTTCATTCACGAGCGCGCGGAGGTGATGATGACGTCACCACAGCCTCACTGATGCTGTCTGTCTGTCTGTCTGTCTATCTATCTATCTATCTATCTATCTATCTATCTATCTATCTCGACAGGGGTTCAGGTGAACATATCTAGGATCAAGTGTAAACTTATTCAGAGTATTGTAAAAGTCATTTATTTATTTATTTGTTTATGGATAACTAGGCCTATGCATGTACTGTAAAAAAAAAAAAGAAGAAAAAAAAAGGGGGTTGCATACTGTAATCATAATCTGTGTGTGTGTATGTCTTGTACATGTTAAGTAGTTGTAGTGCTAAATGTAATGTACTGTTTAAATAGTTCAAATTTATTTTATTCCATTTGTTTTTTAAATGTTCGTTTTAATGTTGTTTAATCGATAGTGTAAATGAGCCAGAATCTGTACTTTATATCTTCTGTGCTGGAATTTCCAAGATCTGATTATGACTTGAACTGGATACAAATTTTAAAAAATATCTAAATAAATAAATTGGATAGACAGACAGACAGACAGACAGACAGATAGATAGATAGATAGATAGACAGGTAGGCCAGATAGATGCTTATTTTTCTCTCTCTGTCTGTCTCTGTCTCTATGTGTGTGTGTGTGTGTGTGTGTGTGTGTGTACTGGTATATATGGTTTATGAGGACACAAATGTGTATAATAACATGGGTACTACAACGTAAACATGGTTTATGAGGATACTTCCTGTGTCCTCGTAAAACAAAAGGCTTAAAAATACATATAAAATGGTGTTTTATGAAATTCAAAAATTGCCAGTAGTCTCCTGTAAGGGGTAGGTTTAGGTGTAGGGTTGGTGTAGGACAATAGCACATACAGTTTGTACAGTATAAAAACCATCACGCCTGTTGAGAGTCCCTGTAAACCACAAATGCAAGACTGAGTGTGTGTGTGTGTGTGTGTGTGTGTTCTGGTACAGTGCCATGATGTTTCTATGAAAACCACATGTTCAGACAGATGCATATGGTCTTGCTATAGTTAGTTATAGTTAAAGGAATATATTCTAGTCCTGCAGAACTGGATGCATTATAAAAACATGCATAAAACTTCTGTCGTCATCCGCAGATACATTCACACTGCCTTCCCTGAAACATTTTCTTTAGTTCATCCTCTGGCTGTCAGTGATAAACTGCAGGAGTTCTGGGTTAACAAGCACGCTTGTGACTGGTTTCAGTCGGGTTCAGCTCTGCTTGACAGCTCTTTTCTTTGGCTCAGTCTGAACTGGTCCCTAACAGAGGGGGAAACTATTGAGAGACTAACTCAGGTCAACCTGAACAGTTTATCTGCTCTTTACTAAGCTGTTTAGTTACAAATTACTCTACAAATGACTAGCTTACTGTAATTTGGGCTCATGATAATAATGCACAGTCCTCAATTCAAGTCTGTTGCATATATTAAAGAATTATCAGTTACTTTGGTTTAGAAATAGACCAGGCTGAATGAGAACGACTGAATGAAAAGCCACAGTTTTTGCTGAAGAGATTTGAAGCTTTAGTGGTTTGGCTCCACATACGCAAGTGGAAAAACATCCGAGTTCAGCATTTTTATTGTAGGTGCATTTAAAAAATCAAGGTTCTGTAAAAGACGTTACTGAGATATGAGATATGACGAATGCATTTCCCTGATCCATGTGAGAATTACACATGCACATAATGTTGCGTACTACTTTTACATAATGCAAATATACTTTTAAATTCTTGTCACTGCGTATTGCATGCTATTAACATGCAGTATATGCTTCTCAATATATAAGCAGTTGGCTAATATTTCATTCTGAACAGCATGGACAGTCTCATGAGATAGAATGAGGAAAAGGGTTTGGAGAATCATGTGGCAAAGTCTGTCTTCCTGAGGAAAACGGAACATTCTCTCTCACACAGATCATCTGCAGAAAGAAAATCAGACCACAGAAAACAATTATAAACAATCAAAAACAGAACTACAGATGGAATCACTGCCAGTTTAAAGGGAGATTTTTGTGACAGAGTAACATTTTAAAAGTGTTATGCTTATTTTCTATGCTCTTATTTTCTGTCTAAACAAGCAAAACTTTACAGTGACTTTATACAGCATAATGACACTTACTGGTTTGGAAAAAACACTTAGTAAATACTTAAGAAAATTTACATTCTAAGGGCATGTATAATCTGAACTTTAAAACTATTAAAAGACATTAAGAATATGAAATATTAAAAAATAAAACCATTCAGAAATTCTGTTTCTTGAAATAAAATGAACAGTAACTGAAATAAAATCAAATATTAAAAAAACGTATTTTATTTCAGCTAGTTTCCAGACAACATTTTTCATTGTCGTTTATTTTAACTTGAGGGACTAAAATGACAAAAATACACAACAAAATTGATCAAATATTAAGATTAAAGTGAAAAATAAAATCTTATTCAAAATATTAACAAAAATTATAACATTAAAAAAATGATACTAAAAACAGAACTGATTCAATGTTTGTCAGTTTATGCATTCCTTGGGAATTGAACCCATAACCTTGTGACCGCATATTATATTTCATGTACAATTTACAGTATATATGACAATGCTTATTATATTCTTAAAAATCTTATTCAGAATATTAACAAAAACTATAATATTAAATAAATAATACTAAAATAACACTGATTCAAGGTATACCTTATATCAGTTCATGCATTCCCTGGAAGTCAAACCCATGACATTGTTACCACATATTATATTTCATATAGATTTTAAATATGGTAATGCTTTTTATATTACATTCAATATTTCGTAAAAAATGAATGCGTTTTTCTCTCTCTACAGACTCTGTGTAGTCACTTATATAAGGGCTCGTCTCCCTACGGCTCGTTAAACAACATCGTCGAGGGTCTGAGTTTACTGACGGACAGCTTCTCTGACCTCTCGCTGACCTCTGAACCCAGAAAGCCTTGCAAGAAACCTCCGCCCAACTACCTGTGCCACCTGTGCTTCAATAAAGGCCACTACATCAAAGACTGTCCGCAGGTAAACACTCACTGCCTGTCAATCATAATGCACAGATATTCTTTTTACTAGTTTTACTAAAAATGTAACAGTGAGACATCTTGTGAAGTTTACATATTACTTTTAAAAAATTGAAAAATATGATATACAACTAAACTGATGCTCTGGTCACTGTTGGTTAAACCGCATTGCATCCACCTAGCAACACCTTAGCAACCACCCAGAACACCCTCACAAACACATAGCAACCATCCAGAACCTTCTAGCAACGGCATAGCAACCATCTAGCAACAACCCGCAATACTCTAACAACTGCCTAGAAACCGCACAAAACACCCTAAGAAATGCATATCAACACCTTAGCAACCACCGAAAACACTCTAGCAATCACATAGCAACCACCTAGCAACCATCCAGAACCCCCTAGCAACATCCAAGCAACCAATCAGAATACCCTAGCAACCGAATAGCAAGCACCCTGGTAACTGCATAGCAACACCCTAGCAGCCACTCAGAGCACCCTAACTGGTTCTGTGATACCAATGGTGTGATTATCTTTTACTGTAACTGACCTGCATTGCAAAATTCATTGCAACAAGCACCCCACCCGCATGAGGAGCCGTAATGAACGCCAGATGAAGCTTTCGTGTTTATGAAAGATGATCCAGTTTCTTGCCTTTCATGACATCATTGGCTGTCAGAGATGAGAAAAAGCCCCTCGACACCAAATCCAGCCAAACACAGATCAGTCAGCTGCGTGTCAGCTCCAGAAAGGGAAAACCTTTTATACAAAGATGATGTGATTTTGATCTTTGCCCTCCACTAAATTTACTGTTACAGCATTTTAATTAGTCTCAGGTGACATGAAAGAAAAGATGATAACAAGAGAAGAAACGTCCTAAGAACAGGGACGGATGCTCTTCTGACAGCAGTTTAAAGATATTTGTGCAAAGCAGATGGATTTGGATCCGAGTCTGAGTCTGACAAGACATTAGCTTCGTTTAATTGAGTTACATAATGATTCCTGCTTTAAATCAAGACAATCAGATCGTGTTCCTAAAGAGCTCAAAACACACTTGTCACTTTAATTTCAAAACATATGGAAAGAACTTCAGAAGAACAGAGTTTGAGAGATTCATGACATTAAGTATATTATTATAAAAGGTATTAAGAGTTTGGAATGAGACAAGAAAATTAGTAGAACTGCATATTCTGCACACATTTTAGCTATTTCTTTGTGTTTTTCTGCAACACTCAAGCAATCATCCAGAACCCCCTAGCAACCACCTAGCAACACCCTAGCAACCACCCAGAACAGCCTAGAAACTGCATAGCAACCACTCTAGTAACTGCATAGCAAGACCCTAACAACCACCCAGAACACCATAACAACTGCTTAGCAACACCCTAGCAACCCCTCAGAATATCCTGGCAACCACTCTTGCAACTGCATAGCAACACCCTAACAACCACCCAGAACACCATAAAAACTGCATAGCAACACCCTAGCAACCTCTCAGAATACCCTAACAACCACCCTGTCATCTGCATAGCAACACTTAACAACCCTTAACCCAACAACTTAACAACTACCCAGCATGCCTTAGCAACATCCAGAATACGTTAGCAACTGCCTAGCAACACCCTAGCAACCACACAGAAAAAAACACAGCTTCATTTAAGTTTCAAGAATCTCAGATATTCTCATCCCTAAATTCTATAAAACCAAAAATTCTCTGGTTAGTCACTTCACATGTCGGTCAGACGATCTCTGCGTGACTAAGTCAGCAGTTGATGCCGCAGAACATCACAAATTTTATTGATGTGACTAAACAACCATCCGTAAAGGCACATCTGCTCTGATCTGATGACATTTACGACACAAAACATCTCCGTATGTCGGTGTGGTCACCTCACACATCTCTGCTTCAGGAGTAGATGGGAATTTTTCATCCAGACGATTAGTTGTTTTTGTTTTGCCTGCCCACCTGTCAGCGTCCGTCTCACTGAAACCCAACACTGAATCACAGCTGGACACGTCTGGCCGAGCTGCCCCAAAGACCTGAAGAATACAAGGCAAATCCTTATGTCAGTTTTGCACAGTGCTTTGCCTGCTTTAATATTTAAACATGCAATAAAGTGTGGTGCGTATACAATACAATCAGGACCCAGCACATACATTTTGCTGTATGACTGTACTTTGCAATGCAATGCAATGCAGTGCAGTGCAGTGCAATAAACTAAACTAAAATATTAAACTTTATTAAATGTATTACATTAAATTATTAAATTAATTAAATGAAATTTGTGTGATATATTTGTATGGCTTGATGGATAAATATCAATTAAGAAATAAAGTAAAACAAAACATCCAAAACCATCAAGGTTTTCATTAGTAGATGGTCTGTTTTCATCTCTGATTTGGATAGTTTGAGGTTCAAATCATCAGTTATAATTCAGCTATAACTAGTGAGTAACGTTTTATTTCCTCGCCAATTTTACTTGAATATAAAACTGACACAAATCTGCTCCTCGTTAGAGGAATGAGTCACTGACATATTAAACTCTCTGGTGACCTTCTCTGCAGCATGTTATATTTTAGCAACCAGTATCTTCTTTTCCCAAAGTGATCAAATATACCTGAAGAAGTTTAAAGAGCTGAAGACATCTGTTGTTTCTGCAGGTAGTCGTGAAACTGATCCTCAAAATTCAATTAGAAACATACTTCACACAAGTACATGAACTTCTAGCTACACAAGCTCAGTTATAACACAAAATCATTCAGAACGCAATTCATAATACTTTCTTACTTTCAAAAGTAAAGCAGCAGATTGAATGTTTTACTGAGCAAGTTATTTAGACATGTAGCTAGAAATGTAAATAATAGCATCTGGTTTAATGGCACAGACATTAAAACTGAGCCTTGAGTACTATAATGCAAGAATGCATGTTAAGGGTGTTTGATGGGAAATGCATCTGTGTTTGTTTACGTGTGTGAAGTATGTTTCTGGCAGTTTGAAGCATGAAGTTTAACTGATCTCATTAAAACATCTGAACAGCCATTAAACTTCTGGGTGTAACCAAATCTAGAGACCAGAATATAAGAGACTTTTAAGTGGGTTCTGTTGACTTGAGCTAGTAAGCAACCACCTAGCAACCACATAACAACATACTACCAAGTCAAATCTCCACAGCACTGAGTTTTGTTCAGTGAGTGTTAATATGAGAGTGTTAAAGGAATAGTTCACCCAAAACTGAAAATGTGCTGAAAATGTGCTCACTCTCAGGCCATCCAAGACGTATATGAGTTTGTTTCTTCATCAGATTCGGAGAAATGTAGCATTGCATCAGTGTCTCAGCAATGGATGCTCTGCAGTGAATGGGTGCCGTCAGAATGAGAGTCCAAACAGCTGATAAACACATCACAATAATCCACACCACTCCAGTCCATCAGTTAACATCTGGAGAAGACAAAAACTGATCCATCATCAAGATGTTTTTAACTTTAAACTGTTGCATCCAGCTAAAATATGAGTTCTCTATCCTTTATAATGCTTTTGCCAGTGAAAAAGTCTAAATCAGGAGAGAAATCTGCACAGATCAAGCAGCGTTTACAAGCCAAAACAGTCCAAAACAGCTCTAAACAAATATGTGGCTGGATTTTGATGTGAGAGACAACAGGAGATGGACTTTTTCACTGAAGGAAGCAATATGAAACTTATGGACTTGTATATCGGTCATAAGCAACAGTTTGAAGTTAAAACGTCTTAATGATAGATTTATTTCTTACAAACACACAGTTTTTGTCTTCTCCAGATGTTAACTGATGGACTGGAGTGGTGTGGATTATTGTGATGTGTTTATCAGCTGTTTGGACTCTCATTCTGACGGCACCCATTCACTGCAGAGCATCGCTGAGACACTGATGCAATGATGCATTTCTTCAAATCTGATGAAGAAACAAACTCATCCTAATCTTGGATGGCTTGAAGGTGAGCACATTTTCAGCACATTTTCATTTTTGGGTGAACTATTTCTTTACAGTGTACAACTACTCTTATGTAAAACATCATCTGTGTAGGAAAACCCACAGAAATCTGAATTTAAGCCAGAACACAGAGAATGTAAATCTGTGTGGGAAGGACAGGAATGGCATGAGTGGGTGTTTGACAGAGACGTTACTGTACTACAGATACTGTCAGACATCCAACACCATAAAAACATCATAACAGAAGTCCATACAATTTGTGCCTTAACAAAATATCTTAATAAATTAAAAAAAAAAGTCAGTACCTGCAGTGCAACTATAAAAACAGCAATGTTTAAGAGCATATATAACTCCATATATAATCCACACGCTCACACTTTGGCATTCTTGTAAGCTTGGTTCACTGCCACCAGTGTGGTGTGTAGATTTAATTTATTGCATGTAGAGCAAATGTTGGCTGTGGAAATGCAGGCTTTTGGACATATTAAAGGTTTAAAAAGTGTTATTGAAGAACACAGCCAGACAAAATGGATCTCACAATAACTGTAAATTCATAAAGCGTGTTTAAAATTCTTTACCTGGAGGAATAATAATATTTCTCCTTCATTGTTCAAGCAATGTAATGAAGTTTAATGTAATGTTTTACTGAGGTATCAACTTCGTCTCAGATGTTTCTGTTAAAAATTCCTGAGGAGAAATAAGATTTCTTTTAAAAGGTTAGAAATACAGTGCCATTCAAAAGTTTGTGGTTGGTGCGATTTTTTTATGTCTTCAAAGAAGACTCACAGAGGCTGCATTAATTTGATCAAAAATACAATAAAAACAGTAATATTGTGAAAAAGTATTACAATCTAAAATAGCTGTTTTCTATGCTAATAGCTCTTAAACTGTAATTTATTTCTGTGATGCAGCGCTGTATTTTCAGCATCATTACTGCAGTCTTCAGTGTCACATGATCTTCAGAAATCATTCTAATATGCTGATTTGCTGCTCGAGAAACATTTATGATTATTGAAAACAGCTGTGCTGTCCAGATTTTTTTTGGAAACTGATACATTGAATTCTTAAGAATTATTTGATGAACAGAAAGTTCAAAAGAACAGCATTAATTTGAAATATAAATCTTTTGTAACATTATAAATGTCTTTACTGTCACTTTTAATCAATTTAATGCGTACTTGATGGACAAAAGTATTAAAATCCTACTTTACTAAGTGTACGTTCTCTGAATTACTAGTCCTTGTGAGTGTAGCTCAGTAAAGTTAAAGTCACTCGTCTAAAACAGCATGTTCATGTTCCTCAGTGTCTTTAATGAGAGGCGTGGACTGTATTTGATGGGGTTTAAAAAGGGCTGCTGGGAAATCTTAAACTGACACTTAAACATATGGCTCTGAATTACAGGCACTGTGTCATATTTCCATCAGGAGCCACTCCCAGAGTGCACTGCAACACATTTAAGATGCATTATGGGACATTTTAAGCTCATACAGTATGTGCTACACCTACTTACAAAAACGTAGTATGCATTTTGCATTTTGCTCGTGCAAAACATATTTGCTATATGGTCGTGCTGAGTGGTTTTTAAACATTTGCAATTACTTCTTTATTACCGGCATCAACTACAATGATTTTAGCATCTAAAATTAGTATGCTACACCACTAGGAGTGATGGTCTAAACAAATGAAAACTATGACAGATTGAAAACGTTCTAGTGTTCTGATACATCAGTCTCTGCTGCACCGCTTCCAATGCAAACAGAGCCGAGCGAAGACATGTGTGTCTGTTAGGGAGGAATAATTGCACACATGTTCTCCGCTGGATCTCACGAGAGCCGTGGCTCGGCATTGTTCGCTCTGATGGGCTCCAGATGGAGGAGAGCCGGTGATGGCCAATCCTCACGCAGAGAGGCTCCGCTGTGGAATTCTGGGAAAATGAGGCCGTGCGGCACGAAGTCCTTGTGCGGGAGATTGAGGGCGTTTGCAGAGAACCTCTGAGCAAGGACAGAGGAAAATATTACAGTGCAAAGCTGCATTAATAATCCTAAAACAAATGCCCACAAGTTGTGTTCTGAAGTATTCAACTAATGAAAATAATTCAGACTTTGTTTTATAATTTCAGTCTTAAAATCTTGATCGAAAACTAACCAACAATGCCATCATTGCAATATTTCCGTACTGAATTGCAACTGGTCTGTTTTATCCATACTGTAGCTGCTTTAAAACATTTAAAACAATTGCTGATTGTAAGATTTCTATGAAAGAAATTAATACTTTTATTCAGCAAGGATGGTAGTAAAGACATTTATAATGTTACAAAAGATTTCAAATAAATGCTGTTCTTTTGAACTTTCTATTCGTCTGTGAATCGTGAAAAATAAAATGTATGACGGTTTCCACAAAAAATATTCTGAAGATCATGTGACTCTGAAGACTGGAGTAATGATGCTGAAAATACAGCTGCGCATCACAGAAATAAATTACAGTTTTAACAGATATTCACATAGAAAACAGCTGTTTTAAATTGTAATAATATTTTCAAATTTTACTGTATTTTTGATCAAATAAATGCAGCCTTCACTGTAAAAAACAAAACTATTTTTTTTTAGTTTAGTCAACTAAAATATCCATTATTAAATAACTTAAAATTTCAAGTTGAAATAAAATTTTAAGTCAGAGGGGTAAAAAAATTATTTTAAGTTGAAACAATTATTATTATTATTTTTTACAGTGTTGGTGAGCAGAAGAGACTTCTTTCAAAAACATCTTACTGACCCCAAACTCTGTGTATGAACATGTATATCTATAATCTGAGCAGAGGAATCGCTGACACTTACTCTCATCTGTATTACTGTGTGTGTGTGTGTGTGTGTGTGTGTGTGTGTGTGTGTGTGTGAACAGTGGAAAGAGTGAGTGCTGTTTGTCTTCAGCTCTGATAGGCTTTGTGTTTCCTCCAGCAGGAAGACGATGTGCATGTGTACAATATGTCTGTGTGTGAACTTTTTTATTTAAAAGTTTAATATTATGTAAATTATAATGCAGCCATAAAATAAAAAAAAAAAGACCAAAATTCATCTACTGTACCAAAAGTTTCTTAGAGGGACAGGTTGTCCAAAAATGACAATCCTCATGTTGTTCTGAACTTGAATGCATTTCATTCAAACATTATCTCAGTGTTTTTATCCATACAATGAAACCAAATGTTGTTTCGACCCCAGCGTTCTTCAAAATAACACAGATAAAAAAGGTTTGGGATCAGATGAAGTTGAGTTTGTCAGTGTTGTTGTTTGATTTGTTGTTGATGTCAAAGGAAGTGCATTCAATTAAACTCAATGGGATTTAGGAGCTAAATCATCTGTCACTTGGTAGAAGATCAAGAGCAGGGTTATTATTGTCAACTAAAATTACAATTAAAACCATAAACAATTTTTATTTATTTATTTAAAAGTGTTTGCAAAATAGTTGCATCATTTCTCATCTTATTTCTCATAAAAACGAATGTAATAAGTATTAAAAGAATATAAAGAAGTAAATATAACAATATAAATACATATAAAATTAAATAATAAAAATAATGTTAATTTAAAAAACTATATGGACATAAAAAACAAAAAAACACTTGTAAAATGACAAACTTACATTTTAAATAAAATTCAAGTGGAAACATGAAATCTAAAAGTAAAACCTAATTTAAAATATAAAAAAAATATATATATAAAAGTGCATCTCATCGATACTAAAATCCTGAAACAATCAGTTCCTCAGACACTCGTACTCTCGGTGAATGTTTGGTGACCTTCTGTTATGATTCAACACATCAATCTGTCCGGTTTACACGCTGTAAACTATCCTTTAATCTGAGTCCAGCGAATGAAAACAGGCTTTGAGTCTCTGAAGGGTGTGTGTGTGTGTGTGTGTGTGTGTGTGTGTGTGTGTGTCTCACATTTCCAGCTGCTAATATTTGGTCGTGTCTCCACCAAAGTCCTGCAGCTGGACTCGATGATGATGATGATGAGGATGACGGCTCCTCCAAAGTATTCATCATATAGAGGGGGGTTACAGGGGCCCCTCAGCGGCCCCGAGGGACACAGAGAATAAACTCTGAGAGCCCATGATCTCTACTGTAAAAAAGCTATTTGATGCATCTTGAATTTTAGGTTCTCTCTACTGCTGTCTTACAGAAAGTCTTTAGTAACAGTACTTTGTTTGAAACTTTTTTCTCTGAATTCTGGGTTTATATCTTGCCATTTTGGCTTTTTATCTGAGAAGTCTCTGTTTATGTCTTGCAATTCAGATTTTTTTTGTTTATGCCACGATATAAAAAATGTACAGTATGTCTGACTTTTGGCTTTTCTTATCAGAATTCTACGTTTATATTTTGACTTTTTTCTTGGTCATAATCGTGAGAAAAAAGTTGCAATTACTACTTTTCACTGAGTGGTGGAAATAAGCTTGCATATAGATAGTTCACTTGAAGAGGAGAGTTCTCTTGTCATTTACTCTCCATTGTGTCGCTTCAAAGTCACATGACTTTCTCTTGTACAAAAACAGCTGGAAATGTTTAATAGAATAACGGTGTTTAATTTGCAGCAGTAGATCAGGGCCAGTTTTTATGCCGTATATGAATCAGGGGTGTTTTGGGGCTTTCATGTGGCCGTCAACATCTTCCTTTCATTCGCTCACATTTCAGAGATTGTCGGTGGTCAGAAACGCTGTGATTACAGACCACCGAATAAACATCTCCTCCCTCCAGCAGCGCTTTCATGTCACTGTTACATCACAACTCAACAACGCTCCAGCCGGACGTCCCACAAATCAAACTACTTTGATAGTTTGACTAAGAGCTGATAAAATGTAAAAACTGTAACTTGAATGCAATGTAAGTCGCTTTGGATAAAAGCGTCTGCTAAATGCATAAATGTACTTTTCTTTTTTGGAAAGTTTTATTCAGCGAGGACGCATTAAATTGATCAAAAGTGACAGTAAAGATATTTATAATGATACAAAAGATGAAATAAAAGCTGTTCTTTTGAACTTTCTATTCATCTGTGAATCCTGAAAAATAAAATGCATCACAGTTTCCAGAAAAATATTGTGCAGCGCAACTGTTTTCAACATTGATAATAATCAGAAATGTTTGTTGAGCAGCAAATCAGCATATTAGAATGATTTCTGAAGGATTTATTTTTATTGCGATATGACCAGGAACAAATAATAGATTCATGAGACCAAAGATTGCCTGTTAGATACACTCAAAACGAATGATATCTCACGTTTAACCACTACAGAGACATCAGAGCCGGTGGCAAATGTCAGAATGACTATTTTTCGCCTGAAGAACTCCTAAAACTACATTTCATGACACAATAGCAGTCAAATGTTGAAAATTATGTGGGTTTTCTCCTCTGCCATTAATGCTCACTGGTTGGTGTGAAATGCATTCTGGGATACCTGGCTGCCTCAGGTTTGCGCAAGTCGTCTGTTGACATGTCCTCGATAATAGGGGCGGAGCAAGAACATATATGAATCGGAACGACTGATGACGAAGTCCACAAGAACAGACGAGAACACCTGTCGAGGAACAGCTTCTGAGTCCTGATTGAGAAACTTTGGTCAAGTCAGTGTTTTCTGTGTCTAGTTTGTCACGGTTATTTCTCTGTTTAAGCTGTATTCTGGTTCTCATGCTTTATTGGATTGGTTGGTTTGTAGGTAGAATGCTAACGCTCGGCTGTGTGCTTTATTATAGAAGGACTATTTGTATTTGGCTGGCTTCATATTATGCTGTTGTCTTAACTCGTTTGCCTGGAGTTTGAGAACAAGACTCTTCAGACTACCAAAAATGAGCAGACCGAGGACAGTGGAAGCTAGGCCTAAACTTCAGCACATGGTGCTTGTCTTTTCATATAAACTTTAAAAAACACATTTTTTGGTGTGTATGTATTATGGTTTATGTTTTTGAGTTAGGTTAAGTATAGGGTTAATTACAAATCTAGTCAGTCAGTGGGTCCCTCCCTCAAATTTATCATGTAATTTGCCTCCTTAGATGTTTTTGAGGAGATGGTTACATTATTGTTAACCAAAACTAAATCTAAAACCATTCAAAAATGTCATTACTCGAAATAAAATTAAATGAAATTAAATAAAATTAAAAAAATTAACTAAATCTAACCAAAGATGCATTTCAAAGATGAAGTACTAAAATAAAAAAACAAAATAAAACTAAAATGTAATAAAAGCTAGACATTAAAAAACAAAGTATTAAAAATGACAAAAACTAAAACTGTAACTAAAGTTAAATTGAAAACATAAAATATGACAAAAATAATATCCAAAATAAATAACAAATTGCACTGCACTGCGTTCATATATGTGACTTTGGACCACAAAACCAGTCATGAGGGTCAATTTTTCAAAATTGAGATCTATGCATCTGCTGAATAAATAATCTTTCCATTGATGTATGGTTTGGTAGGATCGGACAATATTTGGCTGAGATACAACTATTTGAAAATCTGGAATCTGAGGGAGCAAAAAATCACCTTTAAGGTTGTCAGCAGTGAAGGTGAATGAAGTGAAGGCTTAGTAAAGCAGCAGGTGCCTTCTATGAATGACGTGAACGGATCAGATGTGTTTCATTAAAGCAGAGCAATGCCAATAATCATAATCATACCCACACAGGCCTGAACCCGTCCAACACCGAGGGGCAAATCAGAGCTCTGGAACCATTAGAAATGCATCATGAATGATTTCAGCATTCCCAGTGATCCTGAGCCAGTCGCAGACACACTCATCCCGCGGTAAAGACCTCCGTCAAACAGCTTACATTCGATTAAGAAGCAAATCTGAAACAGACTTGAAAGAGAAAAATGACTGGAGAAGGAGAGATGTCCTGTGGCAACACTGACAATGTTACGTTTTGAATCCCGAATGTTACTTTGACGTTACATTAAACATTCCAATGCAACAAAACTGTAACAATGTAACAGTGCAACATCATTGACAAACACGGTACTGCAGCTCCAGAAAACATCATCAAATTAAACATCAAACCAAAAACCTCACATCAGACAAGATATTGTGAAATATTTTATAACAATTTAGGAATAGTTGTTTTCTATCTGTTAAACTGTAATATATTTCTGTGATGCGCAGCTGTATTTTCAGCATCATTACTGCAGTCTTCAGTGTCACATGATCTTCAGAAATCATTCTAATATGCTGATTTGCTGCTCAACAAACATTTCTGATTATTATCAATGTCGAAAACAGTTGTGCTGCACAATATTTTTGTGGAAACCGTGATACATTTTATTTTTCAGGATTCACAGATGAATAGAAAGTTCAAAAGAACAGCATTCATTTGAAATAGAAATCTTTTGCAACATTATAATCAATTTAATGCATCTTTACCGAATTCTCTTTATCCTCGATCTCTTGAATGTTAGTGTTTACTTGTCTGATTCTTGCATCTGTTTGTATGACTCTCATCTACTGCTGATCTAACAATGTTTTTCTGAGCAGGCTCGTCCTAAAGGAGAAGGTCTGACGCCATATCAGGGGAAGAAGAGGTGTTTTGGCGAGTACAAGTGTCCCAAATGCAAGAGGAAGTGGATGAGTGGAAACTCTTGGGCGAACATGGGTCAGGAGTGCATCAAATGCCACATCAACGTCTATCCTCACAAACAGGTGAAGAGATGCTGGAAAACAGCCGCTTAGCAGTCCGACGTTGCTTACAATATCCTTAAAAACACTCTTATTTTGGTATCATTGATATACACCAATTGTAGTTTTTGTAAATAGTTTGAATTAGATTTAATTTTTCGCGTTCATTTTAAGTTTAGATCAAATCTTAGTGATTTTGTTTTGTGTCATTTTGTGTTTTTGTCCTTTTTATCAAATATGTCTATGTCTATCCATTTTATTTTAGTTTAGTTTAGTTATTCATCAATTTAAACTAGACAAAAATTTAAAATGTTGCATTGGCAACTATCTAATATGACGGCGTTTTAGTGCCACCTTTAAAAAAAACAAATCTAAGGTAAGAGATTAAAGTCGTAATATTTCGAGAATAAAGTTGAAATTACGAGAATAAAGTCCAAATATTACGAGAATAAAGTCGAAATACTACGAGAATAAAGTCGAAATATTACGAGAATAAAATCGAAATGTTTCGAGAATTTAAATCGTAGAAATTAAAGTTATAATATTTTGAGATTATGCCATGGTCTGTCTGAATATTCTATTCTGATTGGCTGGCAGGTGTTGATTAAATTCGTTGAACTGCACAGGTAGTTCCAGGTCAGTTTAATCACGTTCTATATTAATGCGCTTCCTATAAACATTGGTAACCATAGTAACATACAGTTACATTTGAATAGTAATACAGACTAAAATAACCGTAATTTTTATCGTTCCGTCAAATATTGCAGCACAAATATTATTAACATCTTTAATATGTGAATGCTGGGAAATAACCATGGCATAAACGGGATAATCAAAGGCTAGCTGTGCATTAAACGATTTGAATGCACTCCGCTGCGCGTCGGGTGGTTCTTCGCCTCCACGTCGTGCATTCAAATCGTTTAATGCACAGCTAGCTGTTGATTATCCCTTACGTATAGCCTATATTGCGCATGCAAATGGACCACATTGAGAGCACCGGGAGAAGTTGCCGGGCCACCGGAATTGATCTGAATATTGTTGCGTCCAAGCGGCCGCATCATCTTACTGGGATGTCAATTGTCAAAAGGCTAGAATAGCCTGTCTCAAAATATTATTACTATAAAATCTTTATTCTCGTAATATTTCGACTTTATTCTCATAATATTTCGACTTTATTCTCGTAATTTCGACTTTATTCTCGTAATTGACTTTATTCTCAAAACATTTTGACTTTATTCTCGTAATATTTCGACTTTATTCTCGTAATTTCGACTTTATTCTCGTAATTGACTTTATTCTCAAAACATTTTGACTTTATTCTCGTAATTTCGACTTTATTCTCGAAACATTTCGACTTTATTCTCGAAACATTTCAACTTTATTCTCGAAACATTTCGACTTTATTCTCATAATTTCGACTTTATTCTCGTAATTGACTTTATTCTCAAAACATTTTGACTTTATTCTCATAATATTTCGACTTTATTCTCGTAATTTCGACTTTATTCTCGTAATATTTTGACTTTATTCTCGTAATATTTCGACTTTATTCTCGAAACATTTCGACTTTATTCTCATAATTTCGACTTTATTCTCGAAACATTTCGACTTTATTCTCAAAACATTTTGACTTTATTCTCGTAATATTTCGACTTTATTCTCGTAATATTTCGACTTTATTCTCGAAACATTTCGACTTTATTCTCATAATTTCGACTTTATTCTCGAAACATTTCGACTTTATTCTCGTAATATTTCGACTTTATTCTTGAAACATTTCGACTTTATTCTCGTAATTTCGACTTTATTCTCGAAATATTTCGACTTTATTCTCGTAATATTTCGACTTTATTCTCGAAACATTTCGACTTTATTCTCGAAACATTTCGACTTTATTCTCGTAATT
The DNA here is from genome assembly GCF_012432095.1 of Onychostoma macrolepis. NCBI lineage: Eukaryota > Metazoa > Chordata > Actinopteri > Cypriniformes > Cyprinidae > Onychostoma > Onychostoma macrolepis. Next base: position 1,721,674 of record NC_081166.1, on the reverse strand, counting down.
GACTTTATTCTCAAAACATTTTGACTTTATTCTCATAATATTTCGACTTTATTCTCGTAATTTCGACTTTATTCTCGTAATTGACTTTATTCTCGTAATATTTCGACTTTATTCTCGTAATTTCGACTTTATTCTCGTAATTGACTTTATTCTCGTAATTTCGACTTTATTCTCGTAATTTCGACTTTATTCTCGAAACATTTCGACTTTATTCTCGTAACATTTCGACTTTATTCTCGTAATATTTCAACTTTATTCTCGTAATATTTCGACTTTATTCTCGTAATTTCGACTTTATTCTCGAAACATTTCGACTTTATTCTCGTAACATTTCGACTTTATTCTCGTAATATTTCGACTTTATTCTCAAAACATTTCGACTTTATTCTCAAAACATTTCGACTTTATTCTCATAATTTCGATTTTATTCTTGAAACATTTCGACTTTATTCTCGTAATATTTTGACTTTATTCTCGTAATATTTCGACTTTATTCTCGAAACATTTCGACTTTATTTTCGTCATTTCGACTTTATTCTCTAAATATTTTGACTTTATTCTCATAATTTCGACTTTATTCTCTAAACATTTCGACTTTATTCTCATAATTTCGACTTTATTCTTGAAACATTTCGACTTTATTCTCGTAATATTTCGACTTTATTCTCGAAACATTTTGACTTTTTCTCGTAATATTCGACTTTATTCTAAACATTTCGACTTTATTCTCGTAATATTTCAACTTTATTCTCGTAATATTTCGACTTTATTCTCGTAATTTCGACTTTATTCTCGAAACATTTCGACTTTATTCTCGTAACATTTCGACTTTATTCTCGTAATATTTCGACTTTATTCTCAAAACATTTCGACTTTATTCTCAAAACATTTCGACTTTATTCTCATAATTTCGATTTTATTCTTGAAACATTTCGACTTTATTCTCGTAATATTTTGACTTTATTCTCGTAATATTTCGACTTTATTCTCGAAACATTTCGACTTTATTTTCGTCATTTCGACTTTATTCTCGTAATATTTTGACTTTATTCTCATAATTTCGACTTTATTTTCGTCATTTCGACTTTATTCTCGTAATATTTTGACTTTATTCTCATAATTTCGACTTTATTTTCGAAACATTTCGACTTTATTCTCATAATTTCGACTTTATTCTTGAAACATTTCGACTTTATTCTCGTAATATTTCGACTTTATTCTCGTAATATTTCGACTTTATTCTCGAAACATTTCGACTTCATTCTCGTAATATTTCGACTTTATTCTCGTAATATTTCGACTTTATTCTCGTAATTTCGACTTTATTGTCGTAATTGACTTTATAATCGACTTTATTCTCGTAATTTCGACTTTATTCTCGTAATATTTCGACTTTATTCTCATAATTATTCTCATAATTCGACTTTATTCTCGTAATTTCGACTTTATTCTCGTAATTGACTTTATTCTCAAAACATTTTGACTTTATTCTCGTAATTTCGACTTTATTCTCATAATTTTCGACTTTATTCTCGTAATTGACTTTATTCTCGAAACATTTTGACTTTTTTCTCGTAATATTTCGACTTTATTCTCGTAATTTCGACTTTATTCTCAAAACATTTAGACTTTATTCTCATAATTTCGACTTTATTCTCGTAATTTCGACTTTATTCTCAAAACATTTAGACTTTATTCTCATAATTTCGACTTTATTCTCGTAATTGACTTTATTCTCATAATTTCGACTTTATTCTCGTAATTTCGACTTTTTCTCAAAACATTTAGACTTTATTCTCATAATTTCGACTTTATTCTCGTAATTGACTTTATTCTCGAAACATTTCGACTTTATTCTCATAATATTTCGACTTTATTCTCGTAATTTTGACTTTATTCTCGTAATTTCGACTTTATTCTCGTAATATTTCGACTTTATTCTCGTAATTGACTTTATTCTCTAAATATTTTGACTTTATTCTCGAAATATTACGACTTTAATCTCGTAATCTTCGATTTTTTTTATTTTTTAACGAGGCACTAAAACGCCGTCGTAATCTAAAGGTTTTTAAAATATTTTATTTTACTTTTCTTTTTTTTTTTAACAATATGGTTATTAATAATGAACTATAAAAACCATGCCTTAAAACAAAATATTTAGAATTTATTTGTACTTATTTTTTGTTTTCACTTTAATTTTAGTTAAATACTTAGTATTTTTGTTCATGTAGGCCTAATTTTGTGGGGTTTTTTTAATGTGAAATGAGAAATGTTTCCTTGGCAACTAGCTGAAATAAAATAAGTGCATTTTTATATTTTATTTCAGTGTAAATTTCATTTCAAAGTACAAAAATACTTTTTATTTTTATTTTTAGTTAAGTATAATAACCCTAGATACTTTAGCCAAATTGCATGAGATTTAACAATGAAGTTATTGTTTACCCCACTGGCAAATGATTTAAAGTGTAAATCTAACAAAACGTTTCTGCTTGAAACAAGAATAAACAACTGATGAGTTGTGCAATTTTCCTTCTTAAGTAAATATTTCTTGCTTTAAGGATGTTTAGGTACGTTTACCGGAAAACAAGACAAAGAAACTGATTTCTTTTTTTTGTCTTGTCCAAATAAACCCAAGCGCATCACTGCTGATGGGTGAATGTTCTGCTCGCTTTATTGAAGCATCTGTACAAAAGAACATCTAAACTGACTGGAAGCAGTTAAAGCTGGAGAGATCTGTTAGTTATTAACTCCAGCAAGTTCTTCACTGAAGACTGGAGACTGGTAGATGTAACGGGGTTGTTTTGGCTCAAGATAAAGCTACTTTACTGTTTGTTTGGCAGGTTATTCACTTGATGAAGCTCTCATCGATGCTTCTGACTTCTCTTTTTCCTTTAATGTTCTCCACATGTTCTTCTGTATTGTGAATGTTTAAGATGGACATCACGCATCATGGCAAATAATCCTGCTAAACTCTTTCCTGTGATTGTCAGCGTCCTCTGGAGAAACCTGACGGTCTGGACGTATCTGACCAGAGCAAAGAACATCCTCAGCATCTGTGTGAGAAGTGTAAGGGGCTCGGATATTACTGCCGTCGCGTTCAGTGACCTCTGACCCCCGAAGACGCCAGCATCACCGTATTCACTGCTTCCTCACTGACTGAGCTCCGGGTAAATATGCTTATGCAGGTTGATTACCATAGAAAATGACTTTTTGAATAATACATTCGTGGGTTTTAACGTAAACAGTGCACCATAATTAAAACTCACATGTTCACGATTATGATTAAATCACTTACCAACCTCGATTCATTTAGTTCAGTGCATGAATGTGTAAACAATAATAATCTCAATTGTGGTAATCAACATTAGGCCACAACTCACTGCTGATATTTTATGAAACCTTTAAATATAAAATTCATTTAAATTGACCCTCAACTTATCAGATTTTAATACACCATTCAGACTGATATATATTTGCTTAATGGTGCAAGTACTGGATATTTGATATCAGGTTAGTTGCTGTGAATTCACACGATGTGAAAATGTGAAATATTCTTCGAAAGCATTTAATAAAACACATTTCAGGGCAATAACTGACAGGCAGGGCATCAATGTCAAATGAATCTGATGTAAAGTCTGGACTAATGGAAACTGTGACTCATTCCTGTTCTTCAGAACCCGCTTAACTCCTTTTCAAATGAAATACTGGATATTTACACAATAATGAGATGAAATGATATTCAAAGATCCACACAGAACATGACAGAATCCACTGATAATCAAACACTCGCTGATGTTTGTGCTGCTGAGTTCCCTCCAAAATGATGTCACTTCCTGTAGGGTGATGTCATCAAGGAAATGGAATTTGCTGAAGTGATTTTACGAAAACAGGATGGAAAGTGATATTGAGGAACTATAAATTGACGATGAAATTAAAATAATGTTGTTGCCATTAAAACATTTTGATAAGAAGGATTTAATATTCACCCCATATTAACTTCGTTGAGAAACTGTGCTCAGTGAAAACTGATATGATTTGTGTTTCTAAATTGTGATTTTCCAGCATATATGATGAGAACATACTGCAGAACAGGAATGACCTGATCAGCCTTCTGCATATGAAATGCATCAATGTCTTATTTTATAATAACGTATAAGCTACATGGTTTGTCTGT